>NW_028139938.1:0-39390 GCF_965202585.1 Thalia democratica | reverse complement strand
AAATGATAACCATAGCCAAGGTGAAGAATTTACTAAAATTTACACTAACTTTCAATCTGGCTTAATTAATGGGTCACCATATCGTTTTTTTTTATAATCGAGTGTTCTGTGAGGCAGAGACGGCAATTGGTTTATCACTAGAAAATACAAAGAGGACACTGCTTATATTGCCCAGAATTATTTACATCCTTCTTTTAAAAAAGTATCTGGCCATTTATCCATTGTGGTCTGGTGTCCACTTGGTCGAAATGGACAAAACAAGGGACATCAAATCATCAGTGGAAAATTGGTTCAGACAAATTGAAAAAAAATCAATACAAAGATTTAGAATTACAGAGTTTATAAAAAATTATACCATCCGATTGGCGCCAGATGGAAAGAAAGACTAGTGTGTTTAAAAAAGTTTTAACAATCAAACATACTAAAAAATTAGATGACATTAGCTCCAATTTTGCTCAAGAACGTTGGAGCAAAAAAAGGTGCCATGAACAGACATTTTTGTTTATAAAATCATATTAAGAACTTAGCTAGTTTTGTTTGTTCTCAACAAGCATCGGGAATAAGGACTTCACAACTATCACACAAATAAACGAACTGCAAAAGTTCACTCAGTACATTTTGGGCAAACGAAGCTGAGACTTTATTTGATATAACAAAATTTGATTTAAACTAGATTTTAAACATTTATACCACTTGAGTATTTAAAATCATGAAAAATGTATTACTTTTTGTATCTCATTTGATAATAACATGACAATTTCTACAAAAGATCGTAGTTGAAGTTTTATTATAAAAATTGTAGCTATTTTTTCAGCTAATAATATATAACTCATTCAAATAAATATTAATCTGACCAGAATAAAAACATCTAAAATTGAACAAGCTTATCCAGCTGGATTCCTTACAGGATCTGTTTATATCGCTTGAGGTCGAAAGTTATTAACAAATAATGAGACACAACTAGTCAGAGACATGGTAAAAACTTAAAGAATATTATTGACCAAATTAGATTACAGCTCAATTATGATATAAATATTTGTAATTGAGTCTACAGTTATAAAGTGACAATGATTTTTCATTCCTTTTAAATTTCAAAATTTCTGGAACAAATAATGAGTTTGGTTGTACAGAGACGATGGTCCAACTGTATTACCTAACTCTTCTGGCTTTAAAGTTGAGAAACTAAAAACAAACTCATGCCTTCTTCTAATCTGTGGGGTTATAAGTCACTGTGGAATGGCCACTAGTGATAACTGACTTCCTAGATGGTAATGACACTGGTTACAGTCTAAAATTTGAAATAAGTTCTTTGATCCACTTTTAAACAACTTGCAATATTTTAAGACATTTATTCTTTATTAATGCTTTTTGCTACATGTCATAATGTATATTTTAACTTCCCAGAAAGTATACATAATAAGCATGCAATTTTTTCAGTTTGAACTTAATGTTTAAAACTGACTTTGAAGTCCATGAGAACGAAAACATATAAATGTTGCTGGTAAGTAAAACCAGATTTAACATAAGGCAAGTTCATTTAGTTACTCAGGCGAGCCAGCCATAAGGAAGGAAAAAACTTCCGAATCATAAGATCAGAATCAAGACATACAATAAGAAACAGGTCTTCTTTCGTCCTAGTTAAAATCAAATACTGTTTGGTGATGCAGTGAAAGAACCAGCTATTGAAGTCAGCTGTTTAAAAAATTTGAAACATTAATATTTGGAGATGTCAGGCAGAACTTTAACTTGAAATAAAGATCATTAAAGAAACTGACTTTATTTTTTAACTAAAAAGTTACACTCTTTAAATAGATCGCAACTAAAATTCTTTGCTGAGATGATTTACAGCAATAACGTTCTGGCATTTATAAAATTTGTTATGAAGCATTCATAGTCAAACAGTTTAAAATCTTGGTTTGGGATTATTGTAACTTGACTAAGATGTCAGAAGTATTGCTGAAATCCGAGGTAAATTTTTTTTGTATAATAAAAATTAATTGATTTTTCTTAAACATCTAACAAGCTTAAAATAAACTGGACAGATATTTCAAGCTGTCCCAAGGCTAAAATCTCAAATGATAAATCACCATCAAATAAAAATGGAGGCAATCAAGTTACTGAAAAGAGGAGGCATCAAAATTCTGTTGTCTAGATTCTCTAAGGCCAGGAAACTAGAAGAAGGTTTCATGTGTTATAATTCTAATCAATTGTACTTAGCTTAAATTGTATTATAAATACGTAGCCTTTTATAATAAACTAAGTTTTTTTTGTAAGTATTTGTTATTGAAAAAGATATATAAACGTACTTAGACTAGAAAAAGAACAACTGAATTTCAACAAGCCAATCTATCTGGACCTGCTTATATCGCAAGTTATTTATTAATTTATAGAATCTGTACCTAAGATCTTTCAAACTGCTCATTTTTATGAAGCAAAAAAGTGGCACATTTAATGCTCGTCCCTGAGACGATCCAGCTTTAAGTACACGTTATAAATATAAAGTTTGCTCTGTCACCATAATTAAGGCTTTAGCAAGCCACATAAACAGATCAAGTGAAGACAAGGACGAAATACTACTTTACAAACACGTTATTGGCAACATAACTTGTAAATTTTGTAAGGACAATAATTATAATTTTTGTTGTGCCAGGTTTTCAGGGTTTTAGAAAGTGGCTGTGCACTGTTCAAAATTTTCTAACTTTCTGCCGTTTAAAGTTGTAACAGACTTTAGCTACGTATTTACGCATCATTATTAATGTATTAAATACAGAATCATTAGACAAATATAATTTAAAATAAGTAATTAAACACATTTTATACAAAAAAAAAGTTTTTAGATAGATCAAGCTGATAGTATGCTTAATTTGTAAGTGTTTTAAACAGTTTGAATAATTCAACTGGTATTTTTTACATGATAAAATCAGTGAACTTACAGTATCAAAACAACTATTAATCAAACTTTATTGTGTATGTGCAATTTTTGTATAACAACATGGGGAACTTGGTTGATAGTAATGGTTAACCAATGAACTATGCACATAAAAGATTAATCATTCAACTACAAAACCTAAACAAAAGCAAATCAAAGGTAAGATCTTAATGCTGCAGAAAGAGTGACTGAAATACACTTATCAGTTACTGGAGAAAGAGACACTCAAGCATACTCATCAGTTACTGGAGAAAGAGACACTCGAACATACTCATCAATTACTGGTGAAAGAGACACTTAAGCATACTAATCACTTACTGAAGAAAAACAATGCCAAGCATACTCATCAGTTACTACAGAAAGAGAAACGTCATTTGCCCTGGTTCATCACGTGTTTCCTCCTACAGTGGGCTCCAATCATTTTGTTTGGTTACAATAGCAGTAGTTTGGTTACAATAGCAGTAAAAACAGTAACATTGGTTTAGTATTTATCAATGAGAAAATTTCTTAAATGGAAAAGTGTGGTACAACTTATTAATACAATGTGGTTGTACATCAGAAATAAAATTAAATGCTGCCGTTTAAAATTATAACCGACTTTAGCTACGTTTTTATCCATTCATAATTGTATGTGATAGATACAGAATCGCTAGATGACTTTATTTTATGGTAGTAGCTGTATTTAAACTTCTTATAATACATTTCAAATTGAAAAGTAATTTTTATGAGATAAATTGGAATTTTCGATTACAGAAAATGAAACCCCAGCATACCCTCCAGTTGCTGCAGAATAAAAAAGTCAAGAACATTCACCAGTCACTGCAAAAAGAGAAACACCAATTGCCCTGGTTCATCACGTATATCCTTCGACAGTGGCTTTAATTATTCCATTGTGGATTGCTGCTATGTTGAAATATTTGCCAAACAAAGAAACTTTCCATAACAACTAAGCTGTTGAATCCCTTTTTTCCTTACCTTAAAAATCACCAACTATGTCATCCGGATCAAGAAGAGGCAAGAAATAACTTCATAATAAGAAGGAAAGCTTGGGAAATTGGAAGCTTTATAGAATTAGTAGGAAGAAGATATATGTTTTTAGTTATACTTTTTAGTCATACATGTCTTTTCTTAAGATAATCAAACTTTTTAGACATAAATAAATTCCCTTTATGAGAAATCATAAAGTGTTTGATGATAGCATTGATCAAGAAAGAAGAAACTCTTCACGAAGACAATCCAGCACTTGAAGAAGATGGGTTTGCCATATGTATGAATGAAACAAGCAAAGAAGCGAAGTCCGTAAAGTCGTTCTGTAGTGAGGATCATGTATTTTTCTATTATAAAAGAAAGTTTTAATTTTTAACTTTATATTAAATACGTAGCTTGCTCACAAAAAAAAATAGCAACTTTTGAAGCTGAACGAACCGAAAGCAACACAACAAGGAATGATGTGTCAACTTTCAGAGATGTAAGCTATAAGTATATTTTATTTTAAACAATTTAAAACAACTGACATTCTAGAGAGCTCATTTGTGGAGATGATAATCATCTTCAGTTTTAGCAAGTGTTAGTCAACTCATTAACTGTTTTTGGCGTTAATATATCAACAAGTTTAAACAATTTTTGACGGCTATGAAACCTTTTAGAAAAGAATAAGATATTAGGAAAATTTGAAGGAATTCTAGTTACTGAATAAAGAAACTGTAGCACACTCACCAGTTATTGCAGGAAGGGACACTGTTGCATACTCACCAGTTACGTAGAGACACTTATTACTTAAGCAAAACAAAAGCAGGATAGGCTAAACAATAAAGAAATTACCCATTTTTAAAACAAGATACAGACCACAACTGGTTAAGAAAAAAAAGTCAAAATGAAATAAAAAGTTTAATGTTGGATTAGTTACAAGTCAATCATTATAAAGTTAGAAATTGATCATTGGATTTCAGTGAAAAATATAACTAAAGACACATCTATAAGTAAAACCAGTATTTATGGCAAGTTTTTTCATCACTTATATAGAAACATGAATAGCTTAAGTAGACACTTGAGTATGTTGACTTGTTTTCTCAGTGCAAAATGTTGTTGTTAATGCACAAACATACTACAGTCTAATAGTATAAGTTTAGTAAAATTTATCTTAACTTTTTTTATGCATCTATTACAAAATCTTGACTAAAAGTACATTTCTACCATACTTGCAAAGTAGATAAAACAAAAGATGAAATTCAAGTCTTTATGTTTGAGTAAAAAGTAGTGAACAAAAAGAAATTGATAAGAGTCTATGAGTCATTTTCGACTAACTTCAGCTTATTACATTACTACACATTTGAGACAAAAAACTTTAAACAAAATAGTTTAAACTAGTATTGAAAGTGACTTATTACATTAATACACATTTGAGACAAAAAACTTTGAACAAAATAGTTTAAAATAGTATTGAAAGTGAGAAGAAAAAATTTTACAAACTTAGTAAGCTGTAACTTTTAAACATACAGTTAACAAATGAAATTTGATCAAGAAAAATTATTAAGAAAAATTAACTTTTGTTATATGACGTATTAATCGAACTAACTCAATTTTTATCAATTAAAATTTGAGCGCCAAATTTTTTGCTTATAACAAAATGTCTTTTTTGCTAAATTATTTGTTTATTTAGAGAGTTTTCAGTATAACACAACAGTCATATTAAAACATCGCTTATTTTAAAACATCGTGATTTATATCACTAATCTATTGTAATCACTTTAATTTGGACTTAACTATTAGTATAGATAAGCGTGTTCACCGAGAAAAGTATATTGTTTATGGTACGTTTTTATCTAAATGTTTTGAACTTTTACATTCAAAAACTTCCAAAAAATAAATGTTTTCAATTCTAAAACTTAGATAATGGGTAAGTTATGAATAATACAACATAATTTATACATAAAAATAAGAGTTGTGTTAAAAGTAAAATAAGACAAACTCGCTTTTAATGGTAAAGCGTTTTTCTTTACAAGAGTGGTAAAAATAATATTATTTAACATTTTACGAATTAACAAAAAAAATTAAGAGACTGATATATGATTTTAGAATGATATTTTTTTTAGAATCATTTTTAGAATATTTACTTTTGAAAAGTCAAACATCTAGTGAACATTTAATAAAAGTATAATTTTTTTAATATCCATTAACGTATTATAACTTAAGTTTATAAATGCAATTACCACATCACAATGAGATACAACAATACAATTATCACATCACATTAGTATGCAGCATTACAACTATCGCATCACAGTGGATTCCAACATTACAACTATCACATCACAGTATATCGCAACTATACAACTATTACATCACAGTAGACAGCAGCAATACAACTACCACATCACAGTAGATTGCTACAATACAACTATTACATCACAGTAGACAGCAGCAATACAATTACCACATCACAGTAGATTGCTACAATACAACTATCAAGTCACAGGTGTTTTATAATTTAAATAAACCTTTGACAAAACTCTATAAAAGATATAGCATAAGTATTAATTATAAAAATGTTTTTGCAATATTTTCATTAAATTTATTTAATGCTTTATTTAGAAAAACCTTAAAATTTGTAATGTAATTTGAAAAAGTAATTATTTATTTTTATTGAGCAAACAGAACAAATAATACCACCTAGAATCTGTTTTTACAATAATAAAACACTAAACGCTTTGTTAAAATTAAAATAAATTCTACACGAATATCGTTTTTAAGTTATTCTTTATTAATAGCATTATAAAAATATATTTGTAAATGTGAGTTTAATAAACCGTTTAAGTAGTTATTATTAAACAGTATGCTTTTGTTCTATAAATTCTTACAGTTAAACATAAAATATTTTGCATAGTATATATGATTAATTTATTTTTCCTTTATAATTGTTTCTAAACTTCTATCATATATCACAACATTTATATGTTCTGATATAAGGTAAAAGCTATAAAATTATTAGTTTTGGAAAAAGATAAACACCTAGAAAAAAAAACAGCTATTGGTATCAAACAAACAGTATTGTCTTTTATGAAAATAAGTAAAGCAAACTGTACGATTTAAAGTTTTTTTGACTAATATTTTCTTTAAATATTTATACTTTAACAAACCTTATTTTTTGTAATGTACACGATGATTATAAGCAGTTTTTTAAAACAAGTTTTAAGTAATCAAATATTATATAAATTTATGCATTTATAAAGTAAATTCTTTTTATATTTATTTCTTATTTATCAGCTTTGACCACATTTAAGGTATTGTCTAAACTCTAAAGTATTATATTTCTTGTATATCATTTAGTGTTTGCAATCGTTCTTTAATACAATATGTTCACTTAAGCCTGCAAAATTATTTTAAATAGTATAAGTATTATTAATATCAGTATTAGTTATGTTAATGAAACTATTTATTTGTATGGGTTATAGTGTAGGTTTAAAACACAATACAACCATACCTCCATTTTTATACTGGTTTCAACTCAAAGTATCATTTTCCAACAGTTTTTAACTACCTATTTGTATCGTTGCGATCTACTGTGATGTGATAGTTGTATCTTTGCGTTCTACTGTGATGTGATAGTTGTATTGTTCCGACCTACAGTGATGTGATAGTTGTACTGCTGCGATCAACTGTGATGTGATAGTTGTATCATTGCTAAAATTTTTTCTTTAGGTTATATCTAAACAGTGATATTTATAATATAACATATATTTCTGAAAGCATAAATTGGTGACTAGTAATAAAATGATAATAAAGGAATTACATTCTTGTAATTTGTTATTTTTCGTAAAGACTGTTTGTTTAGCTAATTAACCTCTGTATTAATAAAAAGAAATATATAAAATCCGTAGTCAATCATTTAAGGTAATTTTAATTTTGATTTTACATGACTTATATATGTATAGTAAACTACAATATGATAGTTTAAACATATTTACAGATTAGTGAGTTTACATAAAAGCAAGCTGTGAATGTTTTATATAAAATAATAAAATTTATTGTATCTTTATATCAAATAGATACATATCCATGAAAATACGAAAGTTCAGTTTAAACCCAAAGGTTGATGTTTTCTAATTTATCTTTCTGAGATGCTACGGAAATTTAAAAGATAGTGAGTATTCTTTAAAAATACTTTATTATATTTTTACTTACTATTTGGTTTAAAGATGTATATTTCTATGTGTAAAAAATTTTTTTTCATAAGAAGTTAGTACTAATGAACTATATCATTTAGTAACTATTTATTTTATTATAACTTTTTTATAAACATTTATAACTTAAACACTTTTAAAATATTCCAAGTATCATAAAACTAAACTTCAAATTTTTATAAAATTTTTGCATTTTTTTGAAGTTAAATTTTCTAATTTTAAAATAGATTTAAACTTACAGTAATGTCTTTAATTTACCTTATATTTTATTTTGACAGCTCATTCCCGATTTTAATGATAACAACAGAGCTGTAGTAGTGATAAAGATAGCTGCATAACTATTTTTTTGTTTAAATAGAGTTGATACATTTTTTTTTTAATTATTTTACATCAACAAAACTAATACCAAGCCACAACTACGGAAAAAATGTATTTCGACCAACATTAAAAACTATATTAGCAAATTAAAATTACAGACTTTTTGATAGGTACAATTTTAACTTAATCTGTTCACGATGTTTAACAGAAAAACATTAGAAAACAAGTGATAATATTTGTTTACTGTGGACACCAACTTATCATGCGAACTACTTTTCATTGTCTACTTTCAACACTAAAAACAACTCAAGTCAATCAAATAAGTTTGGTACATTATATTCTTTTTAACTTACTAAAATTAAAAAAATTAAGCTGATGTTTACTCTGCAAATTAAATTAATATACGCACTACTTTTACTATTTTTAATTTAAAACTTCATACAATTAAGACAATCAAACTAAGCTATACACTTTATTACAATTACTAGAAAATTTAAAAGAAGGTATATACGAAAAGTTACTAAAACTCTTCGTTTACTGCTAACTAATTTTACAATGTTTATTTACAAGTACGTACTACTTAAACAAGTAAATTAAGTTTGATACATTGCTACATGTGATCGACCAAAAATCTAATGAGTTATCAGAAGTAGAAGAAAATGTTTTCTTTTACTGTTTGCTCCATTTATTAATGTGCACTACTTTTACTAAGCTACTTAAAAGTACAAGGAAATCATGTGAAAAAACTCAGCCTGATACATGTTTACCGTTCTTAAATTATCTAAAAGTAAATTAAAAAAAAATCAATTTAATTATCAACTGTAAAACATAATTTGATATCTAAACCAGTGGCCAAATGTTATATTTTTAAATGGGTAGCAAAAATTTAAAATACAATGCTAAAATATCATTAATTTTAACTTATTTGAATTGTTTACTTTTTAATTTAGTATATCATAAAACATAATTTAATAAAACTACAGCAAAGTCTTTGTTTAAAAAGCTTATTTAAATAAATCAGTTTAAACAGTTTAAAAATTGTGATGCTTTTTTTGTTTTAAATAAGGATTGCTGCTCCGATGCCTCACCCCAACGCGACGCGCTGATTCAAACTAAAGCTGATAATTGTTAACATTAGGAAATTAAGTTTGATAAATTACTCAGAATTAAATTAACCAGAAAGCAAAATCAAAAACAAGCATAATTTTTGATGAAGCTATTGAGTTGTTAGATAGTCATTGGGTTAAAGGAGACACCAATGTTGAGGCTGTTGCTGATTACAAATATTTAAGAGCAATTTAACAAAATAACATAGCTCTTACTGCATACGGGAAAGCGAGGAACTTCGAAACTAGTAAAGCGATGAAGTTATTTGAGGATGCATATGAAACTGCAAGTAAAAATCTTAGTCCTGCCCATCTACTTTTAATATTGATTGCATTCAATTTTTCTAATTTTCGTACTTTTTTTGAGATATATGTTGATAAAGCTTTTACTATTGCTATTGAAGCGTACGACAAAGATTTGCCTCATCTTCAAGAAATACATGAAGAATTGAAATTTTGTGCTAATGAATTGCTAGTTGAATTAAAAGAAAAGATCGATGACTTGAAACAGCTGTGAAGTTTTTGGTTTGCGTTTGATGTACAAAATATTTGTTATCATTTTGTTTTTATTGATTTAGTAAAATATTGTTGTTGTTTGGTTTCGTCTAAACTAACTTGTTTAATAAATTAAATGAGTTAACATATTTAATGTCTATTTAAACAGACATACACTTTATTTTTACAATTGAGCATTATTTTATTTACCACTTTAACTATACTTAAACTACTTTTATAATACCTAGCAATTAACCATAAATAAAGGTACTATCTCTAACTATACTATCATACACCAAAATATATACTTCATTTAGTTTTTTTTTTGTAATTTCGTCTGCTTGAATATATTAGATATATTTATAGATTTAACCTTTTACTTGTAATATAGTCCTTTTATTGATAAGTACCTTATTATTAAAACCGTTTCGATATATTTATAAGTTAAATATATATTTTGTCAAATTATCTTCTTAAACTATTTAAAATTTTTTAGATAAAAAATTTAACTACAACTTCGCTGAATTCTAAAACTGAACTTTATTTATGGTTTAACACAGGGGTCGGCAGGCAGTTGCAGGTCGCGGGCCAAATTTCAAGTTTACAAACTCTTCGCGGGCCGCAGTTTTAGTTTTAGTGACATTTGAATAATCTTTTGGTTTTAGTTTTAGTCACACTAGAGAAAAGTTTTAATTTTATTTACCTTATCATTTTAAATAACTTTTAGCTATACATAGAATAACTATTTATATTAAATTAAATAAAATTAGAATAAAATATACATTGACTTATATACTTAAGTGTTAATAGACTTTGTACTTTCATAAGCACTCACTTAATTAAATTTGATACTTTTGTAATTTTAAATACAATTTAATTCTCTATAAAAACCAAATTTGAAAGACAATTTATTAGTTTCTTTATATATTTGTTATGTTATCAACCCCTTTTTCATATTTCTAAAATATTAACTTTAAAAAAAAATTTTTGCGTGTTAGATAGTTTACATTCATTAAACAATTTAGTAATTAGTTAATTTAATAAAATTAATACTTGTTTGTATTATAGAAAGCTAGAACAAACTCTTTAACATAATTAATTCTCGAATACTTAAATAAAATATCTTATTAGTAACTAGTCTTTTACATGGTTGTCACTTAAAAAGCAAAAATGTCTGAGTTGTATCAAACCAGCCTAAGTTCATTAAAAGTTTAAAAATCTAGTAAATCGTTGTAAATCAAGCTTAAGTACCTAGTAAAAATATCATCATCATTAAAAAGTACACAAAGTGTAAAAAACAAGAAAAAACTACAATAAGTAAACTACACTACAGTCATAAAAACTATTCTGGGAATTCTAAGATTTATTTCAAGTGCTTGAAATAAAAGTTTCACACACATCTAAGTTTTCAAGCTTTTAAAATAGCCTGTTTGTGTAGCAACCCAGTTAAAACAAGTTTACAACATAAAGAAATAACGAAACTTATTAACAATAAACAAATTACATGCCAAAAAAATATAAGTCAGCTGTAATGAACAATTAACTTTCTTAAAAATTTTTAACAAAAGTATAAGACTTAATTGAGTCATTAGCAAAGAGAAAAACCTCTTTTTTATTAAGCATTACAGCAATTCTTTATCTGCAATAAGAATTTAAAAATGTTAGTTGTAAAATAAAAGACGAGCAACAAAAAAAAACGTTAGTTAGGAGTTATTGCGAGACACGATAAAAAAACAAATCACCAAAGTCAGTTCTAACAAAGCACATGATTATCTTCAGTAACTACAGAATTATCAGAAAAAAGTTGTTAAGGCAAGTTATAAAGGAGCAAAATTTATTATTAATAATGAGATACCGTTTATAATTGAAAACTTTTTTAAAGAGTTTTTGTTGGCAATAATAAAAAATTTTTGTTTATTTCTTCAATGACAACAAAAAGTCCTATTTACGAAATGCATTAAGGTTATAAAATCGCATAAATCAAATTATGACTTTAATCAATATGTTAAGATGAGAGCACTGATAGAAAAACTATTGCTCATCTGAGAATTTTTATTAGAGATGTTTTTTTAACTTCGACACTTTAGTATAATTTCTTGGTTTAGTTCAAACACGAAGCACAACAATCGCTGAAATTTTACAAGTAAAGGTGCAATGCACCAAAAGTTTTTAGAAGTACAATTCCTTCTTTTATTTTTAGTATAAAGTTTAATTAAAGATTAAAAAGTGTCTTATAAAGTATATCAATATTAAAAAACACTGTCAAGCTACTTTAGTATATTTTTTAACAAAGAAATGTTTATATGCTAAATTTTTTGTGTCAAATCGAAATTTCACTACTTTACATGTAAAAATTGTTTGAAACTCCAGGCTTTTTCAAAAATTCTCAAATTCAAGTTTTTTTCCAAAATTTTTAAACATAAATTTTCAAGTTCAAAGGTTTAACTTGATATATTATAACATATATTATAACTGAAACTAACAATTTGGGTTGAGCAAAACTTACATCATAAGTTTAATTTGCCACTCTTTTAAGCTAAAAAAGTTAGCCTGAATTAACAAAAACATTCCTGAAGTTTTGGTATACAAAAACTATTCTAGCCAAAAACTTATAAAATGACTTAGTTGGCCTGAGATTTGAAGTCTTCAAATAGTGATAATCTGAGTGTGTGTCAATGTTTATAAACTGTCCCTAAGTCTAGTTTATATTAAATAGGTAGCTCCAAAAAACAGCAAATGTGTGTATTGATATGCAAAGCATAGAAGTTAACTTAGTTTGACACAATCAATGTTTGAAAAATAAAAATGTATACCTAACAAAAACTATATTAGTTTATGTCATATGTATTGTTTTAATTGTGTCTGTACAAATTTAGATACTACATGTAAAAAAAACAAACTTAGAAAAGTATGCATAAACTAAACTTGAACTAACTAAAGTATTTTATAAAAAGTGGTTTAAAATATGAGCATTTTTTTAAGTTGGTGTGCATATAAATTAGTTAAAGTGCAAAGAAAACTTTTAGAAAATTAAAATGTGTCAAAACAAAACTTAAATAAACCTTTTTTTCGTATTACTAAGTTATTTTAAATGTTTTTACACTAAAACATAACATTTACAAATAAAAAATATATAAAAGAAACTTAGGTATAAAAAATATTGAAAAGAATATCTAAGCTATATAAAAATGACACTTTAGTTAATTACTGTGCATTACTTTTTTACAAAACGGAAAACATTTGCATTTAGTTTATCTGATAAATAGGTATAATATAACTAACTTATTAAATTTAAGCACTCTTTTTTCAGATAATTACTTGCTGTTGTAAAATAGAAGTTATTATGAAACTTAGAAAAATATCCTGTTAGAATGCTAATCTGTCTTTTTCACATTTTTAAACTAAAGTAGTAACTTCTTCTAATTAATTTTAAGTGTTATACAGAGACTTAAAACCAAACTAAACAAAGTAAATCGAAATACAGAAAAAAAATTTACTTGAAATATATTTTTGCTCAGCGGGCCACATTTACATGCTCGCGGGCCACAAAATTTTCTTTCGCGGGCCGCATTCCATTCAAAAAAATAACGTGCTCGCGGGCCGCAGATTTACCCTTCGCGGGCCGCAATTGGCCCGCGGGCCGCAGTTTGCCGACCCCTGGTTTAACAAGACAACTATTTTATGTTATAATTTAGATTAATCTGGATAAAGATTTACATTAATATGAAAAATCAGGTTTATCAAAACAAAGTTAATCTAAATTTATTCTTAAACACTTAAGTACATTTAAAATGCTTAAACTTAAAGTAAAAACTTTTATGTTTGCTAATATTCCAGGGAAGAAATAAAGAAGGTTTTTATTCAAAACACATACAAATGGGATAGGGAAAGTTTGTTGCAGTAACACGTTCTTTAAAAATTCTTTTTCTTATAGATGACTTTACATAGCGTTTCAATATATAATTAGATCAATAAACTTATTTTACGTTGTTAACATTAAAAACTATTAATTATTAATACTTTCAATTTTTTTGTTTGATAAGTTCAACATGACTTACACGATGACAATAATTTAATAGACTAAATTTAATCATTTTTTATTTCAGTTTTATGCTTTATAAAAGTTTCTTCTTATTTTAAAAATTTATTATGTTTAGGGTCAAGTGTTTTTGCTAAAAATTTTGAACGTAAAATAATATTATTTAAGGTTTTTGTAAACATAGGTGTTTTCTTTAAAAACTAAAATACATAAGATATTTTCCTGTTGTTTAAAGATATGATTTTTATGTTAAATATCCGTTTCACTTAATTTTTTTTTAGCAACTTCTCAGTGTTTTAGTAGTTTTTTAATCAAAAAAATATTTTTTATGTTAATTTAATCTTTCAAATCTAATTCAAAAAATATTCAATTTGTTTATCTTTATTTAAATATAATATAAAAACAAATACTAGATATTCTTTTCAAAAATTATTTGAGCAATCACATTGATAAAAGTATGCTTTTAGCTGAAAAGTACATCGCGGGCCTCAGTTTGCTGATCCCAGATTCAACGCTTAGCTTTGTTAATTTGTCATCAAAATATTCGTTTTCTGCATATAAGATCTATATAGAATATTAACGTTAATGACGTACCTAGTTTTTTAAAACTTTAATTTTTTTTCTTACAGAAAATTGCAACCTTATACCTAATGAGCAATTTGCATTGTCCAAATATCAAGGTGTGGATGTTGACGGTACAGGATAAATATCAGAAAGTTAATCCAACAAAATCAAACGATTAGCCAGCTTAGTTGATGACCTCATGCTTGCACTGGTGGTTTAATTACTAAAGAATACAAATGAAACCAATAAACTCTTAGTATTATATTCTTGTTTTGAGAAAAGTAAACTTGAAGCATTATAGTTTTTCCTATTCTAAGAAATACTCATCTACAAAATTTGAGAAAAGAAGTGCTATATTATCATTTAAAATGATAGGTATAATGTGTTTATGGTGTTTATCTTTCAACAAACTAAAAAAAGTTCTGATGTATTACTATCAAGTTTTTTTCTCGAATATAAAAAAAACAGTAAGCTTTACATTATTTTTTTATTTTTTTGGAACTAAAATGTTTTCAACTGTCTTAATTTTTAATATAACAAAATTTATAACATATATCTATATTTTAAAATACAATTGTTTAACAAGCTAGTATATAGGTAATCTCATAACATTCAAATTTTTTTTTAAGTTGTTAAGACAACTGGCTTAAAAAATGCGCATGCGGAAAAATGAATCCATGCAAACACAACGTTTTGTGCAAAAATCTAGTTATAAATATGGGATATTTTGTTGAATAGTGTAACCTTTGCGAAACTGACACTGTGCAAAACTGTCACTGTGTAAAAGCGACTTGCAAAATTGATTAAGACATTGGGCGAGTATTGATCGTATAGAATTAGTTTCATGGGGTAGTTGAATCGGGTAGGAATTACTCAAGAGGAAATTAGTTATGCATGGATTGATTCGAGTCAAAATTTATGGAGAATTGTATAGGAGTTTGAACTGAGAGCGTCCCTATACTTTTAGATAATTAAACATTATTTGACTGTAAAATAAATTCTTTCAAACAATATAAATAACACTCAATTTTTCAGAACAAAATATATTTCATGCTTCTTTCATCAGTTGTATACTAAGCAATAAAAATAAAATTTCAAATCTAACTTATATAGTGAAAATGCAGTCAACGTAATTAATAATGATAAAGCAAAGAGTAATTAACATTACATAAGTACTTCTAATTACAGAGCAACATGCGTTATGTAGGGATGACCTCAAGACAATTTGGCAAAAGAATATAGGAACATATTCCAAAAATTATTGATGAATATTGTAAGAGTAATAAGAAAACTAAATCTATTAGAGTAATAAATGCTTCAAAAAGATCTGCTATTGGTGAACACTTGGTAAATAACCTTGATTGTGCTAGTAATTATAATTTAAAAAGATTAAAAATTGTTAAAAATTGTTTTTACATATCGGATTTAATTAAACTTGAGGCTATTTGTATTTTGTTAAGAAAACCTAGGTTGTGTAAACATAAAGATTTTGATTAAACTGTTTCGTTTTTTTCTTAAATTGTTTTATAAGTTGTTGCTCTGTAATTAAAAGTAACTATACTTTTACCTATTTTTTGTTATTTTTCAGCTCATTAGTTTTTTTTCGTTCACGTCATACTACCTGATGTGCAATTCTTAAATTAAAAACTTATTTATAAGGTTTAAAGTCTTTTATTAATCTTGATAACGATATAAAATTACTGTTGAAAAGCTTTATCTAAAAACCAAAATAGATTATTTTCTGTTTTTTAAACTAAGTTACAAATACAAATTACTTACAAGTTTTTTACTATATTTTGCTTATTTCTGTCATTATCTACAGATTAACAATTTTTTTAAGTATTTTTATTCTTAGTTTAAATGAAAATACAAAAGAAAATAATGTCTTTCAATTGTACTGGTACGAAGTGAAATATACTGTTAAAGAATAAAGTCAGTATCTTAAAAAAATATAGTAAAGAACAACAAAAAAGTAATCATTTTATTTAAATTATAAAAATAAAAAAAAGTATATAAAAAAGTAATTTCTTAGCGCACCTAATAATAAAAATATTGAAAACGCAGTAGTTAGTTTTTTTTCTAAATTCAAAAAAGAAAAAAGATCTTTTTTGCGCTTTTTATTTAACTAAAATTGTTGTTTTAATCAGTATTTTAGCTTTATATACTTATCTTTATATTAAACATACCAAAAAACTGTAAATATTTGAAATAATATAATAACTTTTTAAGATTGTTGATATGAAAACTTTAACTTTTACAAATTTTTCAAATATAAAAAGAAATTTTTTATACTATTTCTCACAATAAAACTATTCATAAGATTCATTCAAAACTTGTTATTGTCTAAACTGGTGTTAACGTTTTTAATTTTGCTAATTAAAGTTTCATACCTCCAGTTTTGGGATCGTCAAAAAGAAGTTGCTACCGTCTGTTGCCGTGCAACAAGATTCATTTGACCATTCATTTTTGTCAGCATCGTAACAAAGAACATCAGAAGCTTCGAACCAAAAAATTAAAACTTTTCTCCCCATACCTATGGCGTGAGTGAGCCAAGAATATGGAGAATACATGCCAGATGTATAGGTTGGGTAATGATTAATAAACACAAATGCGTTGGATGTAGAGTCGTACATTTCAAGGAAGTTTTTACTAGCTCCTATTGCAAACAATTTGTTCTTTATAGCAATTAAACTATGCATCGATGCTCTTTCTTTCATGCTGGGCATGTATGTCCATTCATCAGCTATGTGGTCATATGCCTCAACAGTGTTTAAAGACCCACCGTTATATCCACCAGAAACAACAATTCTTTCTTCAAATACTATGCAAGCTGAACTTGATCTAGCTTCTTTCATGCTTGCTACAATACCCCATGTGTAGTCATTTGTATCAAAAAAAATACAAGTTGCTGTATCTTTGTTTACTAACTCACCTCCAATAAAATAAACTTTACCTATAAAGCCACAAGCACAATAATCACCACGATCATCAAACATATCTCCTACAATTTCTAAAGAATCAGTAGCAATTGAGTATTTTTCAATTTTTTTTAAATCTCTACCTTCATCGTGTAAACATCCTAACAAGTAAACATGACCTTTTAAATATATCACTGGTGTGGAAGAAGATGGAAAACGACGGTTTTTTGTGAGCGAAGTAGCTTTTCTACATCTAATAAGATTTCTACCATCTATTTTGTTCACGAAACTAGTATTTATATCAACATCGCTGTCTACCGATGAGAAATTGTCTCCGCAGTGCAAAATATCAAAGTTGTTTTCCTTGTAATACCTCGTTGTGAAACATGAACTTGGCGAGCGTTTATAGTACAATTCTATATTTTCAAGTATCTCGTGTATTAGTATTAAACACTCATCAGCTTTATGAAAAGATGTGGATTTGTTTAAAACTTGTACCAGATCAGGTTCTGTCAGTAAAGGGAGGCGAATTAATAGTAAAACACTTTTTGCATGTTTGGTTCTCTCGTCAAGCCTGTAACCAACCCATTTATTTGCCGCGGAGAAAACTTCAATTTCTGAAGTGATGTATAAATTAGAGCTTGAAATAACTCGTTTCATTAGTGGAAAATCTAACTCTAAGAAGTTGTTAGTTTCGGCAACTGTTGTGAACCAAAGTTCAATATAGTTCAAGATCAACTTAGAAAGGTCATTTAAGTTGTAAAGTTTAGACAAAAAATAAAAAGTTGCTACGTTTTGGGGTTTAATTTTACTCTTCATGAGTTTAAGCACACTATCTTCCAAATTTTTATCAAATTTTATTTGGTTAAAATTCATAATTTTCAAGTATTTTATCACATCTCCAGGAAAAGTACCTGAAAGTTAAAACTTTTTAAACACTAAAAAATTATAAAACTGCAACGAGGATGTTTATTCATTACTATAAAAATCAAGCATATTTCAATATACTGTCTATTATTTTAGTGTCTTTAAAAAAATTTTGAGACCTTCTTTGTAGCTGAATTCAAGAAAGAAGTAATCCTTGAGTATACATAATTATTTATGTTTTATAAAATAGTTCAAAGAAAATACATAAATAGTTCAAAACTTAATAACTGCTTAAAAAAACTTATATAATTAAGCTTTTATTTTCATTATACATACTTCATTATATATGTTTTAGTTAGGTAGGTGTCAGAAAAGAACAGTGTCACTTTAGCACGGAGTGAGATTTTTGCACGTAATAATTTTAAATCTTTTAAACGTTTATTTAAAATACTTAACAAAACAAACAAATAGTTGTGAAATATAGTTTAAACAATTTTAAAAATATCGTCTTATATGAATTAAATAATAAAGTTTTTACTATGAGCTAAAAATGAAGTATAAACGTTTTTAATTTTCAACAACTTACGCTTAAAGTTTAGCTTTATTAAAGATGATTAACGCATTTAAAAAAGTTTTAATAATCCTAGAGCTTGTATTTATTGTTATCTTTGTTGAAATAATTTTATGTCGAAAACTTTAAAATAAAAGTATTAAAACAATTTTTATTTTAATTATTTAGTAAAACAAGTAAAAATAATCTAAATTTATTTTAGTCATAGTTTTAACTAAAGCTTAAACTTGTAATTAATTTAAAGCTTGTAAATTTAATTGCAATTTACATGTTGCATAGTTTGTTTTTAAATTTTAAAACAATACAATACTCTATGTTATTGAAACAGTTAAAAACAATTGCAAAATAAACTTGATGCTAAAATTTCACTTCGTACCAAAGTGTCACTCCGTGCTAAAGTAATGTTCTGCTAAAGTGAAACTTTGTGCTATAGTGTCACTTCGTGCTAAATTTTCACACATTGCTAAAATGTCACTACGTGCTAAAGTGTCACTCTGTGCTTAAGTGTCATCCGTGCTTTTCTGACCCGTTCTCATTTTAGTTAGATATAATGTACAAATATATTAATTAAAAACTAAATCTATTATTCATATTACAAAATTTACCTGCTTGAGAATTTATTACACTAAAATCTTTTTCCTTGAAGACTGTTGGGGAATTTTCTCTGCATAGCTTTTGAAATTTTTCCTGCCGATTTTTATGGATTTCATTGAAGTTCCATATTTTAGACATTTTATTTCCCATTTTATAAATGCTGGTTATTTTTATAATTAGAAAAAAAATCTTCTACTTACCAATTTTAATAACAAAAAAACATGTCCTTTACTACATTATTGCATAATGTTTTAGGCTTAACAACAAAACCTTTTATATTTTTTGATAATTAGTGAAGCATATTATTAATTTATATAGTATTATTATGAACATTTAACATTGTTACTGTAATTTGTTAAAACAAAAACAATTGTTTTAAAGACTCAAGTAGATTATACGTAAATCATAAACTAGGAAGTAGGTCAAATACGCACGAAAAATTTTTTGCACTTTGGGTCATTTTCGCATGAGAGTAAAAAAAATGAACAAAAAAACAAGTTACTGAACGAGGGCAGGGCTTAAGGGTAACAGTGACAGTAAGTATTAAAACCAAAGTATATCGCAAAAAGATACTGAAAAATAATACAAAAAAAATACCTACCTAGGGTAAGGGTTAGAGGTAACAGTAATAGAAAATATGTATATAAATGTAGGTAATAAAAATTGTTAATTTAAAATAAAAAACTTTTAATAAATAAGTTAAAAAACAACAAAAAAATACTAACGACCGAGAATAGCAAACACATATATAATAAATTTTCTTTTTTTAGTTTTCCACTTTTACTAAACTGTCTTTGTACAAAATTGAGCCCTTGTTCAAAACTGATGCCATGCAAAATTGTCTTTGTGCAAAAATGTCGCTTCGTAAGTATTACACTTCTTACCATTAACTAATAGTTTTATATACAATATTTTTTATGATGTTTATTATGTAAAAGCATGTGTATGGTTATAAAGTTCTTACAAACAATATTATAAACAAAAAATAACAAATACATTGCAATATAACAACATTAAAATAACTAATACTGATACTAATAATACAAAGGGCTACTCTATATAAAATTAGGCATAACATGAGTATTATATTTAAGAACGAGCAAACCATAAGAAAAAAAAAAAAATTTTTTGAAAATACTTTTAAACGTGGTCAAATGTTTACACTAGATTTAATCAAACAGGAATATGCTTAGATAATTAGTAAAACAAAACAAGACTTAACTACTTAGAGTGCAAGCAAAAAAGGTTATGAAAAGTAACATAAAAAAATATTTTATATAACTCAACAAAACAATTTAAATGTCTACTCCATAATATCATGTTTACTGCAGCAGACTGTGGCTAGAAATGCTTCCACCACTCTCTGTGACTGGATATTAACTTCATTCAACATCACATTAGTAATGGATTACTGTCTGTTGTCTGCTCTTTATTTTCTCCTTATCTTTACTCTATTTATCTTGTATCAGTAAAACACATGACCTTGCAAGCTTTCTCTTAAACACTAGGATAAAGAAGAACTTTTATTTAAAGATTTCCATTTAATTTAAATAATTATCAAATGCAGTTTGATATCCTTTTACAGTTTAGTTTGTATATAAAAATGTTTGTTTTAAAACTTGTTTTTATTTACAGATGTTTTATAAAATACATGGTCATACTCTGAATAGTTGTTTGAAAAATAAAGGGCTATAAAAATATTTGCTCAGTTTTGGCAAGTATTTTTACACGATCAAAAGTATTAATAAAAATCAATTTGATATTATATCTTAATTCAGCATTTGTTAAATGTTTAAAATGCAATTGTAATTAAAATTAAAAATTTAAACAAATTATATATTATCGTTTTCTAAGAAAAATTAAATCGTAGTTCCCTATCAAAAGATGTTTTACTGTATTTTTAATTTTAATCGAAAAATCTCATAGAAATCTGTTTCAGTTGATACTACGTCATTAACATTTAAAAAGGTGCTTTATATTTATAAAAAAGCAATAATAAAACATTATTCTTGTTAATAATACTTACTTTTATAAATAATCTTTTAATTAATTAAATCAATTATTGAGTCATTTAACAGTTTTTAAACAAACTTGTTTGCTATAAATCTGACTTAACTATTAGAGTTAATTTTCAAATGCCAAATTTAAATATCCTAAAACAGTAGCAGTCCAACGTAAAAAAAAGAAGCAAAATTAAATATGTTTGCTCTTAATAATAATTTATTATAGCTTTTAAATTTTATTCTGCTGAATAAAATTGATGATTTTTTATTTAAAAAAAATGTTGCTTAATTTTCATAAAAGTATATTTATTTACTGTCAATAATTAGAACTAACAAAATTAAAGCTTTACAGTAAAACTTAAATGATAAAAAAGTATCCTAACTTAATTTGGTTCAGGTAAGCATGATTAAAAATTTTTAAACAGTTTTTACAAAAATCTGTTATTAAGATATCTTATGGTTCTAAACTAACAAAGAGATAAATGGTTCTATAACCAGGGTTGACCAATTCATTTTGAGATACTTCTTCCAGGTTTTCAAAGTTTTTTATAATGAATTTTAAAAGTACATTTTTGGGTCTATTTTTAGTTTAAAGGCTAAGTTTAAGGTTGAAAACTTTGTTAAGCAGTAAAAAAACATTGAAAAAATACTGTGAAGCAACTTTAAATATTTTTATATATTTGATGAACACAAAAATTTTTTTCGATATCGTATATTTTTAGTGTCAGATTAAAATGTTACTACTTAATTATCTATTTTGTTAATAATTTCACTGTTTTTAGTGATTTTTGTTCAAAATTTCCATTTAACAGAGTTTCAAGGATTTTCCAGTTTTCATTAAACTAAATTGGCAAGTTAAAGGATTTTCAGTGATTCCAGGTTTTTTGGCAGGCATGTTTAATTGGCAAAAATGTTTATTAAGGTAAATATATTTTAAACTGTTGATTTTAATTTCATTTAACTTTAAATCAGGGTTTTCTAAATCTTTTTTTTTTTAAACTGCTTCCTTTTATTAACCTAAAAAACCTATTGCTTACTTCGAGAAGATTTCTCTAAAATCTACAATTGAAAAAGCCTTAGACCTTTATATTTACTTTTAATCATCAACTTGATAATATCTAGCGTAAAATTTTAAACTTTGGCCTTGTGACTTCGCTTTAACAGCTTATGGCCCCGAATTTTCCTTAAATTTTTGTTCCTTATTAACAATTCAAGAATATATGCAAATTATGACCTTATTTCCCCATTTTGATCCGTTTACTACTCATGGCCCTCCTTTAGCACCTTTGCTCCTTACGGTCCCATTTCTTTAATGCTCCAAAGGAGTTGGCAGGGTTGCCATAGTTTTTTCAAAAATTTGTCAAGGTTTTCCAAAATTGTTCCAGGTTTTTTAATTTTCTTCCACGTTTTTATAAGTACACATTTCGGGTCTATTTTGTTTAAAATTCAGTTTAGGGTAAAAAATTGTGTTAAATAGTATTAAAAAATTGAAAAGATACTGTAAAGCTACTTTAAATATGTTTTTTGGTAGAAAAAATTTTGCTGATAAAAAAAAATATTTTTGTTAGATTATTGAGTCAAATCAATGTTTTACTACTAAACATGAAAAAATTATTTGAATTCTAGGTTTTTTAGTGATTTTTGTACAAAATTTCATATTTCTCTTTTTTTTTCAAAATTTTTCAAATTTTAGGTTTTTTTTTTAGCCTAAATTGTTAAACTCTAGGTTATTCCAGGTAAGTGGCAATTCTGAGCTGGGAAATATGGGTTATAAATGTATATTTAAGAATAAGAAAATGTGGGCTTTTCATATCTAAAATTTAAACACACAATTTATATGTACCTTTCTACTATAGAATTTTAAGCAGCTGAAATTTTTGATGACAGGCTTTAAATTAATTTAACTTTACAGTAAGTAAGCTTTTGTTTATAGCTTTTTTTGCTTCTTTTAAACATGCTGCTTTTAAAAAGTTTATGTATAAATAATAAAAGACAGTGAAATTGGAAAACTAGGATAGTGACTATACAAATTTAATTTAAAAATAATTTACAAGTATTTTCGAACATAAATCAAGTAAGTGAAAAAGTGAAGTTTTTGATACTTGATGTTTAGGAAAAATTTAACACATCCAAAATAAATTAATAATAGAAATTATATTCTTTATATAATATATTGTTTTTTGATAACTTCAACTATATCATAGCTAAAAATTAGATAATTCCTTTTTTAATCAAAATCTTAAAGGAAAACACTGTGATTTTTAAATTTGTTTTAATAGACAAAATTGATAATAAAACACTAGTAATGTACTAAACCTGCATAAAATATTTGACATTTCCTGCTACTTCTACTATTTGTCCTATCTTTTTTACAATGAGCTTATATTATCAAATAATGTAAATTTACACTTGCTTCACTGATTTTAGATTCAGTATTCAAAAAATCATTTAACTTTAAAAGTCAAGGTAGCATAAAAGGTATATATTGTCCTTAAGTTTAAGGATTTTGACGTGTGATTTCAGTTCGATACAAAACGTAAGCTCAAAGAAAAAAAAAACATTTATTTGTTTTATTTTTGTAATTTTGTTAAATATATTCATAAATGTTTTTAATACTATTGAAGTTTCATATTATCATACTTTAAGTTCATTACTATCACGTATTTAAACTTATATATTAGAACTTTAATAGTTAGAGTTTTTAAAAGGTATTGCCAAGGTTTCGTACACTGTTGTTGACAAGAATTTGGGTATAAAGTAAAGCTTTCGATATACGTAATTTGTTATAAATTGTTTTTAAGAAAGTTGAGTAAGGAATATAGTTTTTTTGTATTAAAATATATTTTATTGGTTTTCATTTTCAACTTCTTATAATTGAAGTTTAAAGTAGTTTATTTATTAATTACTTTTATTTACAGTAAATTAAAAAAATATATGCATATTTCAAATAAATTTATAAGGATTTCGTTAGTAAACTTAAAAATCTAATATTAATCTAAACTCTTACCTAAGCAATAACCTAAGAGAAGGTGAGTTTATGTTATAACTGTAAACAATAAGTATACTACAACTAAAAACTAATAAAAAGTTCTTTTAACATTTAGACTCGTTAAAGCTCTGAAAGTACAATGTGAGTTATAACTTTAAATATTATTTTTCATAACAACAAAACACTAACTATTCATATTGTTTATTAAACGATAGAAAAACGCCTAAAAGTTTGGTGTAAGGAACTGGTGTACGGAAAAACCTTTCGGTTATCGAGTTGTACACCACCACTACATATTTAAACTCTTTTTTTCTATTCCTTTGCACTAATACTTTTAGTTTTACTAAAGCATTGTTTTAGAATGAGTTTTCATAAAGAAATAATATGGATTAAATCAACTATTATTGTTTTCACGTATACTATTCTGAATTGTGTTGTTCATATATATGAGAGTTAGTATAAAAAGTTACTATATTATGCATTTAGATATGTGAGTTTAATTACACAAAATTAAACAAATACGTCAGAGTTTCTAATTGGGTTTTGTAATTAATTACTATGAAATTGATTATTTAAAAGTTTAACCACCTAATTCATAAGAAAAACCTTAACGCTTCATAAAAAATATTAAGTTTCTTTTATAGAAGTAATTTTAGCAATTAGTTTAAGTTTCATATTTAGAACTAAATTAAGCATTTAAAGAACTTTTTATAAATTTTGACTTGATTTCTTAAAATTATTAAACTTTTTTCATGCTTCTGTTTTGACATTTCTTGTTATTTAAAAATATTCTTTCTAACAAGCAAAAACACTTTACACATACAAGATTAATTACTCAAAGTTTTTATTTGTAAAACTAAGTTTCACCTTTTAGGAATCTTCAGTTACCATTTAAATCTTGTTCAAGTAGTTAAGTTTCTATTTGACATCATTTAATAAATTGTACTAAAGATCCCTTAAAAGGTAAAATTTAATTTTGCAAGTAAAAATATTGAATAATAAACTTTTTATATCTGTTATATGTATATTTTTATAGATAAGTTAGCATCTAATCATTCTTTTTTAATAACTTAAAGTACAAGTTATATATACTTAATTAGTTTTTAAAGTATAACTATTTATATTTTGGAGACTAAAGTGCTTATTATTTTTTTTTTACTTTTAATGATACAAATTTTAACACATTAATAAAAATTTAACAATATTTTATTTCAAATAAACACTTTGAAAATAATATGCACTAACTGATTTTTCACAATTTATTTTATAATTTATCATTTAATCTTTAAACTCTAGTAAATTACAAAGTTTTTATTATCAAAATAATCTAGTAAACCTTTTTAATGTAAAACTAGTAACACTAAATTTTTTTAAATCAAAAGATACTTTTTGACATCTATCTTTTAGAAAATATTATTTAATTTTTAATTAAAAACAAAGATTAAAAAAATTTAAACAAACAGTTTTTTATAAAAATAAATCTTATTTTTAGTTGAAAATGTTCTAATAATTTTATGTCTAAGTAATTGTAAAACATCTATAAAATCAAGTTTACGTCTAAATTACACTAATATTTTGAATGAACGCTTATTTTACGGTTTTTTAGTATGATTGTATTTTATAATTAGTCAGTATAACTACTTTTAAATATTCTACTGGTCAACTGGGAATATTTTCAATTCGCATCACACTGGTAAGTAAAAGTAAACATGTAAATTTAAAACTTGCTTTTAATTAGTTTAAAACACTAATTAGTGTCAGCTAATTAGTTTGTGAATTTTACAAAGTTATACTGTCAAGATTTTGAAATAATTTAATTAAAAAACACATAAAAAAATATGTATCAAAAGATGTTGTATATTATTATACTAATAAAAAAAAATTTATCTTAAAATACGTCAAACAGTTTAAAGAAAAAAAAATCTAACTGCAATACACTTTCTTAATTTGAAAAATGTAGCAGTTTCAATTAGGTTATATAAAAGAAGCCTTATGCACAACATTCATCGTAATTTTTTTATCTCTCACACTTATTCATTTATAAAGTTTTTAATCTAACATCTTTCTATAAACTAAATAAGTCATTTAATTTACATTAGTTGAAATTTTTTCATCAATTATACATATTTAGAAACTATAATTATAAACACTTTCAACAAACAAAAACAAACAGATTATTTGTTAAAATAATGAGTGGCAACTTCAACCCAAACGAGCAAACGGATGCTACACGAGATTCACCTTCAGAAGGCCAAAGTGCACGAACAAGTCCACTACAAGATACTGTAAAAGTGACAGACGTTATTAGACAGAGAATACCAGTACCAAGCGGCACTTTATCGAGCGAAGATAATTCAAATGAAAATTTTGATACCCAAGCAGAAATTGCATTAGCACGATTTGGAAATCTGATAAGGCAATACGGGAGTCAATTGCCAGGGACAGGGAAGTAGCTTCCAGGCTTAAGGAAGCAGCTGCCAGGCTCAGGGAAGCTGATGCTAGAGAACCAATTACTAACACGCCCGACAGAGTTCGTATGACGTCACGAAACAGGCGAAATCAGTTTTCGAGAACAAGACTCAATTCAGTTGGTGTTGAGCCCTACTCTTATGGAGGAAATGATTAAACCGTATTTTAATTTTAATTTCCAAAATAGAAGTTTTCTAATAAAGTTTTCTAGATATACCTTAGTGACGCTTTAACTTTAAATCTCTGGAAATATATAACATCATTTTTATATGCTTTAAACAAACTATTGCGAACTTTAAATAATTTCATGCTTTATAAGATATTTAATATAGTTTTTTTTTTGGCTGTACAAATGAACTATTTATTTTTTTTATTTGATTATTGAGTATAAAAACAAACAATAAGACGTAGTAAACGATCGAAAGGTCAGTCTGAAAATTAATAGTTTTAGGCAATAATTTTTAGTGTGCAGCAATATCAAAATTCATGAATTTTTTTCATCATTTTGTGGTAAATGCTTATCTATTAATTTTAAAAAAGGCTTGACAAGTTTGGTCTATACAGATTTGATACAATTACAAATAATATTAATCCTAGCTTTTTGAGCTTCGAATTGTTTTTCTGAATGCGTTAAGCTCAAAGCTTTGACTATAAAAATATTTTGGCACAAATACCTAATGAGACCAATTAAATCGATAGTTAAAAATTGCTAACTATACTTAGTATGTCTATAATATCTTACATCATAGTTTTTACACATTGAAGCAATAATACGTGATTTTTTTGTCATAACATACAGAACTATCTTTAAGTTTTAATTTTGAACAGCTCTATATTATTTTAATTTCACGAAAACATTTAACTAATGCGTAATGTACTCTAAAATGTTATATGGTATGATTGTCTTCATTAAAAGTATGATTTTCAGTAAAACCTATATAAATCTAAGCTTATCTAACATTAGAAATGGAAATTTAAGATTTTTAAACTGAGGGTAAATTAGTATTACATTGATATAAGATTTGTAATTAAAAACTTAAGATTAAAACAAACAAAGTATTTTTTGTCTTTTTAATACAATGCTTTTAATAAAGCTAAATTTAAAAAAATCAAACTTTAGATAAAATAAAACTATTTGATAAAAAAAATAGCTTAAATGTCAAAAGTAAATTTTTCTGATTTTCATATGAAAACGATGTTAGCTGTTGAGATAGAACAAGTATAATCAAAGAATCTTACACAACAAGTTTTCATTAATCCGTGTAATATTTAAAACTAGAAGGGAGTTAGAAAAAAGAAGTAAATTTGAAGGTTTGCCTTAGTTACTAAAAGTATAAATGATTTAATTGAAGTTTTATGTAAACTTGAGATTTTAAGATTCTTCTTTAGTGTATGCCTTATACATTTTTGCCTGATAATTCGTATTTCAAAAAAATCTAGACGTATTAATTAAAAAAAAATATTAAGTTTAAGCAAAATTAAGTAAGCTTATCCAAATTAGCTTTTATTTTACCTTTGCAATAAAAGTTCTAACGAGTCATCTTAAGTTTTAAAAATACCAAACAAAAGTATAAACTAGCTGTGACTCCTGCCAAGTTGAAACATATTTGTGTTTAAGTTACGCACATCTTGAAAAGGACTTTAATTTACTAATAACAGGTGCACGACTATTCAAATTCAGATAATTCGATTTCCGACAAGATAAACTCTTAAAAAAAAGAAAAGGCTAAAAGACTAAACTAAAAGAATAATGTGTATTTGTCAAATATAAAAAATATTTAAGTAAGTCTTATTTATATCTGCAAACCATTATTTTCTTTTTGCAAAACATTAAACATTTTTTGAGATATAGCTTAAATGAAGAAAATACATATTTATTTGTAGTAATATAATTTTGTCTTGAAATATTCAACATTATGCAAAATGAAAAAAAGTGGCTTGTAGATATTGGTAAGATCTACATATGTAATTTTTTTTTCAAATTTATATTACTTATTGAGATATAGTCGTTTATTTATTTTTAATAAATTCCGTTGTCAGAATTCAAATTGTCTGAGTTTGAGTTGCCCGAATTTGAATAGTCATGTAATCACTAATAACCTAGATCTGTCAGTATCGGGTTTACACAAACCAAAACACTTTAGACAAATCAAGTTTTAAACATAAAATGACTTATAAGGAAGATTTTAACAAAAAGAAAAAGAAAAGAAACAGAACAACAAAAATAATTTATTTCAACCCACCGTTTTGCGGATCAGTAAAAACAAACATAGGAAAAATTTTTTTTTGAATTAATCAAAAAGCATTTTAATCAGAACAACAGTCTAAACAAGTTAATAAATAAAAGCAACTGTAAGTTAGCGTATAGTTGCATGAGTAGCATAAAAATGCTAATCCAATGACACAACAAAAAAAACTTTAATTAATGTAGAAAAAACTGAAAATACCGACAAAGAAGAGTCACTATGTAATTGTAGAAACAAAAACTTATGCCGCTAAAAAACAAATGCCTAACTAAGAATGTTATCTATAAAGTTACGGTCACGACAAAAAAAAAGTTTTAAAGCAATACGTAGGAAGCACAGGAGGAACTTTCAAAAAAAGGTGGTATAGCCACATAAGAGATATAAAAGTTTACAAGGAGAACGGAACCGAACTATCCAAATATACTTGGAAGCTAAAACGCAACAACACTAAATGATTGGCTTGTTGAAATTCAGTTGTTCTTTTTGTAGTCTAAGCACGTTTATATATCTTTTTCAATGACTAAGATTTACAAATAAACTTAGTTTATTATTAATGGCTACGTATTTATAATACAACTTAAGCTAAGTACAATGATTAGATTTATAACACATGAAAACTTTTTCTAGCTCCCTGGCGTCAGAGAATCCAGACAACAGAATTTTGATGCCTCCTCTTTTTTCAGTAGCTTGATTGCTTCCATTTTTATTTGATGGTGGTTTATCATTTGAGATTTTAGCCTTGTGACAGCTTGGAATATCTGTTAAGTTGATTTTACGCTTATTAGATGTTTAAGAAAAACCAATTAATTTCTATTATACAAAAGAATTTACCTCGGATTTCAGCAATAATTCTGACATCATAATTAAATTACAATAATCCAATTCCAAGATTTTAATTGTTAGACTATTAATGCTTCATAACAAGTTTGATAAATGTTAGAACTTTATTGTTGTAAGTTATCTCAGCAAAATTTTTAGCTGCGATCCATTTAAAGAGTGTAACTTTTTAGTTAAAAATTAAAGTCAGTTGCTTTACTGATTTTTATTTGAGGTAAAGTTCTGCCTGACATCTCCAAATATTAATTGTTTCAAGTTTATGTCATACGTTTTAAACAGCTTACTTCAACAACTGGTTCTTTCACTGCATCACCAAACAGTATTTGCTTTTAACTAGGACGAAAAAAGACCTATTTCATATTGTATGTTTTGATTCTGATCTTATGATTCGGACGTTTTTTCTTTCCTTATGGCTAGCTCGCTTGAGCAACTGAATGAACTTGCCTTAGGTTAAATCTGGTTTTACTTACCAGCAACATTTACATTTTTTTGTTCTGTGCACAAAAGCCAGTTTTAAGCATTAAGTTCAAACTAAAAAATTGCATGCTTAGCAGTTTTTTGGGAAGTTAAAATATACATTATGACATGTAGCAAAAAGCATTAATAAAGAATAAATGTCTTCATGTTGCAAGTTGTTTAAAAAAGTGGACCAATAAACTTATTTAAAATTTTAAACTGTAACCAGTGTCATTTCCATCTAGAAAATCAGTTATCTCTAAAGGCGATTCCATAGTGACTCGTAACCTCAAAGATTTGAAGAAAGTATAAGTTTGTTTAAAGCTTCTCAATTTTAAAGCCAGAAGAGTTAGGTAATACAGCTATACTATCGTCTCTGTACAACCGAACTCAAGTGTTAAAATCTAGTTTAAATTTGTTTTAAAAAAAACTCAGCTTCGTTTGCCCAAAATGTACCGAGTGAACTTTAAGTGATTCGTTATTTGTGTGACAGTTTGTAAAGTCGTTATTCCCGAAGCTTGTTGAAAACAAACAAAACTAGCAAAATTTTTCATATGATTTTATAAACAAAAATAACAGCAACAAAGTTTAGCTTTCTAAATGATCTTTTTATTTTTTCAAAACAGCAACTTCCTTCTACTTCAAAGCTCAACTATCTTACTATTATGTAAATCACTTATACTTCGCCTTGTTTAATATCTTATTTGCATTTTTAATCTTCAGACTTTTTCTGTGGTGCCAAATAATGCACGAGAACCTTGTTTTATTTCAACAAAACAAACGCCAAACGATTTATTATAGATATCTTTAAATATTAAAATATAGTAATCAAAAAGTAACGGATTTTGAATTGATTATAAAGAAGATCAAAATAGTAAGTTTATTTTGTCAAACTAAGTTTTTTAAAAGGTTTTCTAAAAGTATTGTAAGTTTAAAATACCGTGACATCTTTATTATAAAAGTCTAAAAGTAATTAAAGGAAAGAAGTTCTAAATCTAAGATATTATATTACATTATTAACTATGTTTTAAAATGCACTTTAAAATAAGAGCTTCAAATTATTTAATGTTTTATTTGATACTTAACATACTAAAGTTTTGTAAAGATCCACATTTTTCAGCATACCACTCAAAATGTCTCAGTTTGATAGAAGTGAATTAGTGTATCTTGCTGAAATGTGTTACAAAGATCTACGTTATGAGGACGTAATTAACTACATCAAAGGAGTAATAAAAATGAAAACACCTCTTAACTTTGAAGAGAGGAATATGATCTGCTATAGTTTTACTTATTTGAAACAACCGTTTTTACGTTCTTATGTCTATTTTAATGACTCGGGTGTTGATCAAAAATTGCAGAAAGAGATAAAAAAGAAAGCAAAAATTGAAAAAAATAGAATATCTAGTGAAATTTTTGAATTTTTAGATAGTACTTGTGTAAAAATAGATACAAATACTGAGGCTATTGATCATTACAAAGAATTCAGAAGAAAACAAGATCATGATAAAACTAATTATGCATTAGACGCAGATGAAGATATAGAAATTAGTTGTGTTTCTAACTATAGTCAATTTAATAGAAGTGAATTAATGACTCTTGTTGAATATTGATATAATTTTGACCTTTATGAGGATGTAATTAAGTGCATGGAAGAAATAATAAAATTGGGTAAACTTCTTGATTTCAATAAAAGAAATATGTAATTTTCCTGTTTCGTGCGCTTAAAAAATTGTTTAAAAATTCTATCACTTTCTGTGAATACTCGAGTGAAAATCAAAATCTACAGAATGAGTTAGAGTTTAAAGCAAGAGCTCAAACAAATATAATTTGTAATAGAGTTGTTCGATTTTAGGTAGTGATAAGATTGTAAGAGATGATAATTTCGAAGCCATTGCTGTATACAAATGTTTTAAAGCAGAACAACATGAGTATAAAACTTTGATTGCATTCTACATGGATGACAGAGAGTCTGAGATTGAGCAAGTATTGAAGCTATATAAAGAAGCATCTGAAATTGCAGCTAAAAATCTTAATTCAGCACATCCAGTTGCAATTAATATTTTCACGAAACTTTTAAATTCCAGTTTATACTCGATTTTAATCCTGAAGCTCGTTGTATTGCTATTGATGCCTACGGGAAAGGTTTATCTATTCTACATAAATTGCCGGAAGAATAACATTTAAAAGATCAAGCGAAAGATAGATTAGAACTATTAAAGGAAATCATCAACTTGTTTAAACACAATTCTTCTGTAATTTTGGAGTAAATTATTAAAAAATGTTTTATATTTAATGACATAATTGCATATTTCAAAATATCATTTTGTTTCTACTATTTTTGTTGTTACTTTTTAAGTTAAATGTGTGTAATATCTTTTTTTGCTGTTTTTTTAATAGCTGGTTTTTGATTTAACTTTTTGGTAATAAAATTAATTGCGAAGCCTCAACTTTTATACTATTATAATCGAAGTTTATTGTCAAATGGAGGACTTAAGCATTAAACCTAATCCACTAAAACTGAAAGACCCTAACATAAACTGAAAAAAAAATACAGAGTTAAAACAAACATAAAACCCATACAAGGCACAAACTGAACATATACACTTAAATTTTTAATAACTTTGTTTTTCTATGAATTTAATTAGTTTTTATATAAAATACGATGTAATTTTAAAGGACTTAAATGATGGAACCTCCGCATATCAATAGTTAAACAAACATAATACCAAAATAAAACAAACCAGTTTTGAGTATTTTTGGTGAAACAGTAGTCAAAAAAATTGATAGTTTATTATAAATTATTTATTTATAAGATGATAAGTTACAAAAGCAATTCTTAACTTTCAAAAAGTTACCTAGTTAAATTCTTATTAAAAACCCAAAAGAAAAATTCTTACTATATTTTCAAAAATATAGTTTTTAAAGCTTTTAAAACATTTCTTCTAACTTTTTTGAACACATAAAAAGAAAAAAAATTAAAAAAAGCTTGTCGAATGCAGAACTGAAATAGGTTATTTTCTCTTTAATCTTATTTTGTAATGTTGTGTATATAAGTATTGTCATTAAAAGTTATTTTAACACGGATCAATTAAGACAATTAATAATTAAAAATTTAGTTTCATTCAACAAGTGATGCTGAAATTACATATATAACATGTATATAACATGTATTGCATTTTAGCTTAATGTTAAAACTTATGTTTTGTAATAAACCTGGATGTATAGCTTGTCATTATTACTTTAGTTTGGTAATTATATTTTCGACCTAAATATAGTTTTATTATATATATTATTCTAAAACTTTTTAAGTTCTAGTTTTAAAGAACTTTAAATAAAAACTTCGCTGAAATGAAATAAACAAATCTTATTGAAAATACTTCATAAATAAAAAATTAAATTTATGTAAATATCAAAAGAATAAGCATTTGATTGTGGTTACTTGACGGAAACAAAGTTAAAACAATCAAATAAAGTTGTAATATGAAACACATTTCAACTTTCACAACATTTCGTATTCTTGTAAAATTTTCTTAATACTCTAAAAGCTTTGTTTTCATACAAAAGTCTTTCATAGATTATTTAAATTAATTCATTTCAAACTAGTTTTTCAAACAAAATTTTATTTATAAGATGGTCTGCTATTTTTGTAGTAAGTTTCAAAAAGTTCTGGTTTTAAACTAGAATCTTATAAAGACTATTTTTATCATTGTTTTAAATACGTTCTAACAGCTTAGTATAAAAAACTATAATTAACTTACAATTCTAATACTGAAAACAGTCATTTTGTTAACGAAGCTGCACAATGCGGGAACTGGCCAAACTTACACGATAAAAAATTTCTTGGAGGAAAAAAACTGTACGAAGACATATTTGCTTTGTAGGTCAATTTTGCATGAATGACAGTTTTGCACGGAAAGTCAATATTACACGAAAGTAAAAAAAATATATATAAAATACAGAAAAATTAACTAGAGATAAATTAACAAAAAAAAAATACGGATCGAAGGTAAGGGTTTGGGGTAAGAGCGATAGTAAAACCAAAAGTAAACTCATAAAAACTTTTATCAAAACTACTATATAGTTAAAAAGACTTAAAATAAAGCTACTGACCGAGTGTAAGGGCTACGGGTAACAGTGATAGTAAAATTAATTTGAAACAAACAATAAATAATACAAAAATACAAAATAAACAGATGAATAAAAAAAAATATCTAGCAACACTACTCTAATCACATCACAGTAGGTCGAAACGATAAAATTATCATATCACAGTAGATAGCAATATTACGACTATCACATCATAGTTGTCTGCAGAGATACAACTATCTCATCACAGTAGATAGCAACATTTCAACTACCACATCACAGTAGACCGCACTGTTACAACTATCACATCACAGTAAATAGCAACACTACAACTACCACATCACAGTAGACCGCAATGTTACAACTATTGCATCACGGTTGTCCGCATCACTATTGATCTACAATATCACATCTTTGTTATTTAATTATTATAAAAACTAACCTTTGACAAAACTCTTTAAAATCCTCAGTACTTTTTACAGTATTTTGAAGTTTACATATATGTTTTTGTTAAAAGGCACACTTCTTTGCAAGTTGGAAGTAACTGTCGAAAAGGGGTAGGTGTCTGAATAGCACAACGTCACTTTAGCACGGGGTGACACTAAAGCATGGAGTGACAGCATGGAGTGACACTTTAGCACGGCGTCACTTTAGCACAGAGTAACACTTTAGCACGGAGTGTCACTTTAGCACGGGGTGACACTTTAGCACGGAGTGACATTTTAACACGGCGTCATTTCAGCATAGAGTGACACTTTAGCATGGTGTGACAATTTTGCACGTAAAATTTTTAATTATTTTAAAATATTTAATTAAATAACGTTCATTTATCTAAAATAATTAATTTAATATTCAAACAATTGTGAAAATTAGTTAAAACACTTTCAAAAGTATCGCCCTAAAAAAATTTATAAATTAAGTTTATACTATGGGCTTAAAATGAAATAAGAAGATTTTTTAATCTTTATATTACTTTTTTTTTTAATTTAAACCTTACGCTAAAAGGTTAGTCTTATTAGAATTGTTTAAAGCACTAAAAAAAATAATAATTTTAAAAGCTTTTATTTATTGCTAACTTTATTAAAATTGTTTTATGTCGAAAACTTTAAAGTAAAAGTTTCAAAATATTTTTGTTTAAGATTAAATAGTAAAACAAGTTAATAAAGTTTTTAGATTAAATTTTGTTTTATTTTTAGGTAAAGCTTAAACTTGCAACTCATTTAAAGCCTATTAGGTTTTAATTTACATGTTGCTTAGTTCATTTTTAGATTCTTTAAACCAGTGCTTCTGAAATGGGGTTCCGCGGAACCCTAGGGTTCTGCGACGCCTCTCAGGGGTTCCGCGAAGCCTTTCGAAATGTGAAAAAAAAATAATAAATCATAAAACTTCAAAAAAAATTGAACGCATAAAATGGAAACCATATATAATTATAGCACTTATTGATCTGCTTAGTGTGTATCTAGCGGTAGGACTTTTAATGGGTATTCATTATTAATAGTTGTCCTGGTTGCGCAAATTTTTGTATTTTTTGAGTTTTTAATTTTAGTGAAGTCATAGAAATACTGGTATTATCACTAAAGCAAACAATGTAGGAGCAATGAAAACAATTTCTAAATGTTTACACAATAAAACTAAATAAAAAATCTTTATAAGAAACTTATTTCTGGTATATTATATTGTTTCAAATGCTGTAAAAATGTTTAAAAAGATGTCTATTAGCTTGATTTAAAATTTAATATGCATAAAAGCTTATTTTTTACTTAAAAATGCTATTATAATTTAAAAGATTTTGCCAGGCCTATAAAATTTTAACATAAATTGAATTTGAAATAGTTTTTTTAGACTTACATGATAAAAAATGATATTCTAATTATTAAAAGTTGTGGCCAGGTCTTTAAATTTTGTACTGACGGTGCAGCATCTATGACTGGGTCCAAAAATGGTTTAGTGAAGAAAATGAAGGATAAACCAGTTGAAGCTAAATGGATACATTGTTTTTTGAAAATTTGGCAACAAAACATCTTCCTTCTTGTTTACAAGAAGTTCTCTCAGCGTCGATTAAAACTTTTAATTTTATGAAGAAAAGTGACACAAAGGCCAGATGTTTTAAAGACCTATGTAAAAATTTAGATGCTGACCATCTGCGACTTTTTTGTCACAACAAAGTTCGCTGGCTGTCGAAGGGGAGGACACTGGATCGTCTCGTTGAATTAAAGAAGCAGGTGTTCACCTTTATTAAAGATAAAGGCTCAGAGCTAGTGAAGTTCCTTGAAGATGATGTTTTTTTGGCCAGGCTAGCTTATCTCACCGATATTTTCGAAAAATTGAACGCTTTAAACTTAAGCATGCAAGGGAAGCAAAATTCAATTTTAGTCATGACAGACGAGATTGAGGCGTTTAAAAATTGAATAAGTTTTTGGAAGAAAAGGTTAGCAATAGTAATTTTGCGATGTTTTACCGGTTTAATGAGGCCCATGAAAAGTGCATAGAATTCAACTTTTCTGACGAAATATACAACCCTCTTGATCTTTTGTCTATAAAGTTTATTTGCTGACGATGTTCGCATCGGAAATTTATGGATTTTTAATCCTTTGATGTGTGATATTGCTTCAGAAGAAGTGAATCTTCCTACAGATACAGAAAACGAATTGCTGCAACTATCTGAAGATAGCAATTTAAAATTGAGTTTCAGAGGGAAGGAGCTTTTAGATTTTTGGATATGTGCATTTTCAGAGTACTCCGTCTTAGCAAAGCGTGCATCAAAATTTCATTTACCATTCACCACCAGTTATCTTTGCGAGTCCGGCTTTTCGTATGTAACAAACATTAAAACGAAGCAAAGGAACTGTATGCTGACTTCAACCTTATCTGCCTGTCTCCGTCTCAGTCTATCCAAAATCCAGCCGCGCATTGACATGTTTGTTGCTAAGAGACAAGTTCAAGTTTCGCACTAAATGTTTTTTAATTATTTTTCGTTAGGCATCTTACCCGTTTATTACAGTAATCTGTGAATTCGATTAGGTTTATGTTCATTTCGTTATTGTTTGTAGCTCTCATTTTGTTTTAATTATGCAAGAAAAGGTTTTTATGACGTTGCGATTAATCATGTTTGTTTATGTTTATTTATTATAGAATCATAAAATACCTATTTCCTTTGGCGCACTTTGAGTTTGACTCGACTTAATACTATTACAAATGATAAGATTTCTAACAATGATGTTGTTTTGCTAAAAAATTCGTTTTTCACTGAAATTCTTTTGTTTTTTGCAGGAAATGTTATATTAAACATTTTATGTAAAATTAAATTAGGGGTTCCGCGGAAAAGTTGAATTTTGAAAAAGGGTTCCGCCACTAGAAAAAGGTTCAGAAGCACTGCTTTATACAATACAGTACTAAAAGTGATTTAAGCAAAGAAAAAAAAAATGCAAAATAAATTCTGTGCCAAAATGACACTCCGTGCTAAAGTGTCACTCTGTGCTAAATTGACACTCTGTGCTAAAGTTTCACTCCGTGCTAAAGTGACCCTGTGCTATAGTGACACTCTGTGCTAAAGTGTAACCTGTGCTTTTCTGACCTGTTCCCTTCGGAAAGACACCACTTTGCAACGGAATACAAGTTATACTGCGATTTCGTTAAGTTAAATACTCAATTAAGTAGAAAAAAGTTAAATTTAGGAGAAAATGAGTTTTGTGAAACGTTTCCTAGGCTATCTTTTTTTATTAAAACAGTGTTTTTGCTAAATAGCAGAATTTTAGATTTAAATTTAAGTACTTGAATGTAATAAATTTTTTAACATTAGTAAATTATATTCCTTTTAGATTAAACTGTTGTGTAAAGTTTTGACCACATCTAAGATATTATCTAAAGAATGACGTTTTTTTTTGAATTATCAATTTTTTAAATTGTTCTTTAATACAATATGTTTTGTCAAGTCATGCCTAGTTTTTATAAGTAGTTTTAATTATTATTTATTATCAGTTAGATTAATTTTATCATTTGTTTGTTATGGGTAGTGTAGGTTCAAAACACACTTTTACCTTATCTACAATTTTTGTTGGTTATAACTAAGAAAAGCTTTTATAAACAATTTTTATCTACTTATTTGTATCGTTACAATCTACTGTGATGTGCCAGTTGTATTGTTGCGGTCTACTGTGGTGTGCTAGTTGTATAGCTGAGGTCTACTGTGATGTGATAATTGTAGTCAGCAATATACTGTGATGTGATAGTTGCAACTATACAATCTACTGTGATATGGTAGTTGTAACGTTGCAGTCTACTGTGACGTAATAGTTGTAGTGTTGCAATCTACTGTGATGTGATAGTTGTAGTGTTGCAATCTACTGTGATGTGATAGTTGTATTGTTGCAATCTACTGTGATGTGATAGTTGTAACTATACAATCTACTGTGATGTGGTAGTTGTAACGTTGCGGTCTACTGTGATGTGATAGTTGTATTCACGGAATACTTTAAACCTAAAGCAGCACGTAGTACAAACTAGGGCTTAAAACAGTACGTTTAATTATTCTGTTAACAAGTATACTTATTTTAAATCAATTTGAAAATAAAGTATAGATAGAAAACAAATTGCTTTTAAAAGAAATTAAAAATTATTAGTGCTTATATACATTTTTTCTTAATTAAATGATTGTTAGAGTATGTTGAAAATAGTATCAACTAATATAAAAACAAGCATAATTAATGTCTTTAATCATCCTAGT
>NW_028139937.1:0-39396 GCF_965202585.1 Thalia democratica | reverse complement strand
AACCTGAATTTTTACGTTTGAGTACCATTTTTGATTACTACTTAAAGACTGTCGAAGAACTTTAACAAACTTTGAGTTTAAATGTTTTAGAGTTGCAACTGACTTTTGGGAAATATTCTCCAGGTTTCCAAAATTTCTTCCAGGATTTTTGAAGCACTTTTTTTGGGTCTGTTTTTAGTTTAAACTTAAGTTAAATTAAATTGTGTTAAAGAGTATTGAAACATTGAAAAGATACTGTAAGGCTGCTTTAAATGTGTTTTTTGAAGAAAAAAATTTAATGATGACAAACTTATTTTTATCTATATGGTAGATTTTTTGTGCCAAATCAAAAGTTTTCTACTTTCAATGTAAAATTTGTTAAAAAACTCCTGGTTTTAAAGAGATTTTTGTTCAAAATTCCAGATTTTTTATCAAATTTTTTCAAATTCCAGGTTTTACCATTTTTTTTGCCGTAATTATCAAAATCTAGGTTTCCAGGTAAAGTGGCAATCCTGATGTTTTTAAACTTGCTTACATAAGTAAATTGATTGATTTTATTTGCTAAAAAAATTTTTTTCTGGATATTCTAAACTTTACATGTCTAAAACTGTTATCTAATACAGACATACAAACTAGTAATGACCTATGTAAACAAGTCAGATATTGTCAAAAAGTTAAAGGTGAAGGAACTATTTTAGGTTTAAAATAAATTGATGAGTACAATTTAAATACAAAATTTTTGCTTGAATGATCTTTTTAAAATTAATTTAATTTAATAATTTTATCCATTAACTTTCTCTGTAGTCTAATCTTTTAAGTTCTGGTTGTTCCAAAAACATTGTCTTGTAAGCACTGTCCATTTCTATATTTTCAATATCAGCATAATGATTCTCAAAGTAGTGGTTAGATAAAGCAGATTATTCTTTTTTGCCAATTAAGCTAAAATTTCTTAAACATTTTTTTGTTACTTCCTTATAAGCATTTTTTAAGTCTGGCCTACATAGACATCTTAGCATTTTGAAAATTGAGTAGAGTATATTTAACAGAGTTTTTTTGAGAAAATTTTATAAGGTTTTCTGAATTTTTTTAAGGTTTTTATAGTACTTGTTTTTGGGTCTATTTATAGTTTAAAGCTAAGTTTAAGATTAAAAACTCATGCTAAGTAGTATAACTACATTGAAGAGATACTGTAAAGCTACATTCAATGTGTTTTTTGATAATTTTTGTTTGATGATGACAAAAGACTTATATCTATATAATTGATATTTTGTTTTTAACAAAAATTAAACTATTTATCATGTAAAAATTGTTTATAACTTCAGGTTTTCTAACCTAGATTGGCAAACTCCTGGTTTTTTGGCAACCCCGATTCCATAACTTTTACAGTTTTGATTTTCTTTTATCTCTTTTGTTCTGAATTTAATTGTTTTTGTGTTATTATTTTTTCTTTCATGTTTTTATAAGTGCTGTACTTCCCACATATTGAACAATTTTTGCATTTTATGCTGTTATTCAGAAGAACATTGCTTCCCTTTTTAGCTATACAACTAAATGTGTTGAGCAATTAACCCATATCTCTTATTCTAGTAAAATATTTTTTTCAAGTTTGAACATTTTCATTTCTCCTTTTGTAAATCTAAATAAAGTTTTAAATTTTGATGACAAGTAAATGTTCTCAGATTTTGATTTTTCAGTTTGTTTGAAATCTCATTTGAGTTATATACTCTTTAACTTTTTCAAGAGCTTAATCTTTAAGGTATGTTTGTTGAAGCTTAAAAAGAAATGCATAAGATCAAAGTTTAATCCTATACAGTAAAAAGCCAATTCGAAACATTTATGAGTATCACTCCATTGAGATTCAATCAAGTTGTACAACCAAAAATCTTAGAATATTTACTGGTCATCACAATTTAAAACTTTATTAAGATTTACAAAGCTGTATAGCTAAAAAGGAAAGCAATGTTCTTCTTAATAACAGCAAAAAATATTAAAGTTGTGCATTATGTGAGAAGTACAGCATTTATAAAAACATCGTAGATGAAAATAGTTACATAAAAACAGATAAAAACAAAATAAGAGACATAAAATAAAAATTAAACTGTGAAAGTTAGGAAATATATTATGCTTAGTGATCAAAATGCAAAGAGATCTATGTAGGCAAGACTAAAAATAGTTTTAATTTAAGATGGAATGCACATTGAAATAACTGGAAAAAATTCCAAAGAAATTATAGCTCAATTGGTAAAGGAAAAAATCTGCCTTATCTAGCCACTACTTTGACTATCATCATGCTAATATTTAAAATATAGGAATGGAGGGCGCTGACAAGATAATGTTTTTAGAACAACCGAAATTTAAGTTTAGACTACAAAAGAAGTTTATGGATAAAAAGATTAAATTCAACAAGCTATAAAAACGACATTCAAGCAAAACATTCATATTTAAATTGCACTCATTAATTTATTTCAAACCTAAAATAGTATCTACACATTCAACTTTTTGACAATATCTGACTTGTATACATAGGTCATTACTATTGTAAACAACAATAATCTGAATTATCTCTGTATCAGATAACAATTTTAAACATCTTAAAAAAACAGAGAAAAGTTTTTTGAGCATATTAAATTAATTAAGTTACTAATATCACAAGTTTAAAAACATTCAAACTCAAAACTTGTTAAAGCTCTTAGACAGCCTTTAAGTAGTAATCAAAATGGTACTCAAAAGTATAAGGTTAGGCCCAAAAGTTAAGTTATGGTAAAGCATAAAGCTTGTTAGTCTTCATAAACACATAAATTCATGTCAATAGCTTGTTAGTTCTTTTCTGCGCAAAATAATAACTACTGAATACAGGCTAAATTTTACAAAAATAGACTACTGATAAATTCTGCAAAACCTTGAATCTTTTTTAAACGTACAGCAAAATATTGAGTGGTTAGAAAATGTTAGTTTGAGACTTATTAAGTTTTCATTTAACTTAATTTAAAATTTGATTCTGCATCTTTAGAAAAAGTAAGACGTTTAAGAGTTTTGTGAATTTTAAGGAGACTTCTGTAGTGTTTTTTTTTATGAATTTGTGCAGTTTGTTCTTCTTCCTAATTTACTTAAACAATAGAAAAAACTTTATAATATTAATGCCACTTTTTAACTTGTGACCACTTTTGTGTAAAAATATTAAAAACTCCAATCATACAATTGAGCAATTTCCATAATAATAGTAGAGTGTTGCCAAAAAACATAGAATTTGAGAAATAAAAAAATAAACAGAAATTTTGAACAAATATCACTTAAAAAATCAGAGGTTTTGAACAAAAGTTATTAAGAGTCTTGGAATTTTTAACAAGTTAGACATATTAAGTAGTAAAATTTTAATTTAACAATAAAAATCTACCATACAGATTAAAAGTTTTTGTAATCATCAAAACATTTTATTATAAAATAAAAACATTATAGTACTTTACAGTATATTTTCAATGTTAATATACTACTTATTACAGTTTTTAACCTTAAACTTAGCTTGACCAAAAAACTTGTACTCAAAAACATGGATGAAATTCAAAAATCCTGGAAGAAGTTTTCTATATTTTCGCAACCCTGTTGTTATAGAATAAATCATTTTAACAGGGTTGCCACGCAAAATTTGTAAATTTAGCCTGACTTTTTAACACTTTGAATAATTAAGCCTGACTTTACCTTCCTCTTAGGTTAATACACACCAGGGACGTAGCTAGCTCAAAAAAGTTACGAATCTACAATTAGTACATATGAAATGATGCGTGATAACGTCCTAGCAGGAACACAGCAACTTTAACTACCTCTAATGTTATTGAGTTTAATCTGAAAATATGCAGTTAAGTTAATACATCAAAAATGGAATGTTGGAGTACGAGTGATAACTGTATACAATGCAATTTATTAACCTCTACAACCCCTATGACTCTTTGTGTTTTGTTACTTGTGTAAACCCAGAAAACATTCATTAAAAATAAGTATAAGAAAATTACAATTTAACTCAAAAACATTTATATTATTTTGAAAATCAAAAATTTAATGTAGTCAATAGTAACAACAAGTTATGCAAATTTTTGTGACATAAAATTGTATGACTTTGATTTTTAAGCTACAGCTTCCATTAGAACTAATTTTGCAATGCAGTTTTTTGTCAAATTAAAGCTTTAACTCGCTAAATGTTACAATTTAGATGTATTTATTTCTTTTAATTTTTACGACTTTAAAAATGCTAAAGAGGGCATACTTGTCAAAATCATCTCTTAGCAGTGCATAACTAAGTATAAATAAATATTAAAAGCTAAGAAAGCAGAGTCTTTTCAAGCTGAAATAAAAGCAAGTTTTTTCGCACATAAGTATACGTTTTTGCAGATTTGCTATGCACTTCTTATTCAGTACACCGCTTTAGGACCAGATAAAAACTTTCTGTCAGGTTTCTTTTATATTTAGACTAGTAATTTTTTCTATAGTAATTAGCTACAAGCTTTCTATTAAAGAGCTGTAGTGTTCAGTATATGCACCTTTGCGAAACATAGCTGTAATGGTAAGTTATTGGAATGAAAAATAAATAATATAAACTTAATTTAGGGTCGTCAAATATTTGCTAATTTTGGTAAATTTTCTCAAGGTTTTCAAATTTCCTTCTAGGTTTTTAAAATTACAGGTTATAAGGTCTATTTCTATTAAAATTAAGTTTAAATTTAGCACTTTCTTAAAATTTTAGGATATTGAAGAGATATCGTTAAGCTTCTTGAAATGTGTTTTTTAGTAAAACATTTTATCACTATGGTAGATTTTTAATGTCAAGTTAAAATTTTACTACTAAACATGTAAAAAATAATTAAAACTCCAGGTTTTTTAGCGATTTATGTTCAAAATTCCTGGTTTTTTAGGTGACATTTGTTTAAAATTCCAGGTTTAACCAGGATTCAAGGTTTTTTAGCAAACCCTTATGTTTTTTGAAAGTGTTCAATTTTATTATATAAGTATTCAATATTTTTAAACAAAAATGGTTACAAGCAATAAAAATGGCATTAATTTTTTTAACAGGGTTGCTACACACTCATGGAAACTCAGGAATTTTCAAATTATAAAAAATCTCAGAGAACTTTGATTTTTTTAAACTCAGGGAAACTTAAGTCAGTATTAATTTTTCTGAAAATTTTAGGGAAGTTTTAAGATTTTTAAAAAAGTTTCAGGGAAATTTATTTTAATATCTAGAATGATATTTAGTTAATCCACTTTCAAATTTTTTCAAAAAATTAGTTTTACTTATTTTTAACTGCTGATTTCGAAATTTTTAGCCTTGTGGCTAGTTCTTCAATATTCTTAGAGTTAACATTGTTGTTAAAATAACGTTGTTGTTGAAAATCACAGTTTAGGCAGCTTTTATTTTGACACACTGGACATTTCAAGCAAGTTTAAAGATTTAACAAAAGTTCTTAAGGATGTGTTTGTACTTCAAAATTGCCTGGCAAGTGTCGAACGGGGCTTAAAATAGCTTAAATAAGGAATTATTATCAACTAATATGGGAGTAATGACAATAAGCTCCCGAAGAGTGATCAAAGATCATCTACATACAAACAGTATATAATCAAGCACAGTGGAACTAAGTTTTGCCTTGTTTTTCTTTTTTTGCAGGTTTTCTACAGTAACGTTAAGCTTTTAAATTTTGTTTACTGCATTCATAAAATTTGCTAGGAAATACATACATTAAAGTTATTATATATGCATTAAAACATACTTCATGTGGAAGTTATTACTATGAATAATTAAAATTTGTCAAATAAAATGTCAAAATATTAAACTAATTCATATAACATATTAATTTAGCTAACAACTTTACAAAAAACTGTAATTTTAATTTTCAATCTGAATTGATTTAACCTTTTAACATTAAATTTTTGAAAGCATTTTTTTTTTCATAAGATTAGTAAGCATCTAATGCAGAAACAAACAGCAATAAAATGAGCATGAGGTATTAGTAAGTTTCGCCAGAAGTAAAAAAAAACTCAGAAAAGTTTATGGTCAATAAGGGAAGATTTTTAGACTTAAAGAGTGGCAACCCTGTATAAACTATTTGCATTGTCAAACTAAACTAGGAAAAAGAGAAATACATAGATTCATCAAAAACATAATAGATATCTTTTGAATTTCATAAAACTTTTTATACTATATTTATTTATGTATTTATACAATTTAATATAAAATTGTTTTTTTTTCTGACAATACAGTTTTAAAATTATGAAAAGCGTTTACATGGTAACAAAATTATTCTGTTAAAAAAAACTTGCTATCAATCCAATAAGTATTAATAATCTTATGTAATTAGAATATTAACTTATTTCAGGATTGCCAAATGTATGCCAATTTTGGCAATTTTCTCTTGGTTTTCAAATTTATTCACAGGTTTTAGGGTCTATTTTTAGTTTAAAATTAAATTGAAATTAAAAACTTCTTTAAATAATAGAACGACATTAAAAAAATATCCTGAAGCTTCTTAAATGTATTTTCAAATAGAAAAGTTTTGATTATGACAAAAAATCAGATTGAAACTTTATTACTTAACATGTAAAAGTTGTTTAAAACTTCAGACTGTTCCATTGGTTTATTGTTATTTTGTTAAAAATTACAAGTTTGTTAGTGATTTTTGACCAAAATTTTAGGCTATTTTGGTTTCAAGGTTTTTTAGTAACCCTATAAATCATAAAAAATAATTGCAGTGAACTAATTATACTCTTTGCAAATAATCTCTAAGTGTCACCAATGTGAAGTTAACTACTGGCGAAGAATTTTCAATTAAATCATAATTAATTCTTCTAAACTTCTTTAAAACTTCAGATTTGTCAATAATTTTGTTCAAATTCTAGGTTTTTTAAATATTTTGTTTGAAATCTCAGGATTTTTAGATGATTAATGTTCGAAATTCCAGGTTTTTCGTAAATTCCTGGTTTTTTGGCAACCCTGTATAATGTTTGTTTAAATTGCTCAATTGTATGATTGAGGTTATCAATATTTTTACACAAAACTGGTTACAAGCTAAGAAAATGGAATTAATTTTATAATTTTTTTGCCATTGTCAATGTTTATAAGAAAGAAGATCAAATTTCACAGATACATAAAAAAACCCGACAGAAGTCAGTTAATCTTCACAAAAATTGTTATACTATATTTACATATATCTATTATTTTATGTATTTACATTATTTACTATTCAAAATTTTTGTTCTGACAATACAGATTTAAGATTATGATAAGCATTAACAACGTAACAAAATTAATCTGATAAAGAAAACTTGCTATCAATCCCACAAGTATTGACAATCTTTTGTAAACATGATTTTTCAATCTCTCTACAAGTCTGTCAAACTCCATTATAATATAAATACACTTTAAGGATATATTTATATGTTACATCTGTAAAAATGCAACATTATTTACTCAAAATTAAAAAAAAAAATAGCATCAAAACCTAGTGATGTTAATTTTTTTTAAGTTTTCATAAAAAAACCCTTTTTTTATTCAACTTATTTATAATCAAAAAAGTTTATGACTGTTTTCAATGTTAAATCTAACAAAATTAGATTTTGGATACTTTGCAAAACAACTATGTACTCGATAAATTGTTTCAAAGATTTATTTAACATTTTTTTATTTGTTGTAAAAAAACCAATCTTCACTTTTCAATTTACAATAAATGCTTTGTTTTTTCAAAACTGATGTTTTGTTTCTATTTTTTAAATACATAATACATAACACTTAAAACATTTTTTTTATAAAGATATCTTACATTAAACATATTGGAAACTTAAAAATTAATAGTAACATTCCGTTGGAGGTTTGCAAAACAGTCAACTAAGTGTCATACCAGGGAAAAAAGTATGATTTGATATTATAATATAAATTGCTTATAATATAAATATAAATTAAGTTTTGTTTCTAAAAAGTTCATCTATTAAGTAATAGCTTATTTTTTAATTAAAAAATTTAATCTTTAGCTAACCATAAAAATCAGGCTTTTTAAAAATAGTTTGTTTTTTATTCTGATTTTAACAACAAAATATTTATTTTTCAGTTATAATAGATATTTTTGGCTGGGTATTTTTATTTTTAGAATAATAACAGTTTAAACCATACTTGTCAGAATTTGTTCTAGTCTTAATTATAGCTGTTTAAACGAGAGAGTTGTTATGCACACGCTAAGGTAAACAAAAAAAAAGTTTGAGAGAATAAGCTCAAGAAGAAAATAGCAGTTTTATGCTGTTCTCAAATACTCTATTCCTTATTTTTATTTGGCTTAAAATGTTTAAATAACTTTTTGTGTATTAAACATTTCTTTTTTGTGATTTATGATTGCTTTTGTTAAATCATAAATTTATTAACTTTAATAATGAAATGCACGTTATAATAATTAAAACACTGTAAATTAAATATTTCTAAGAAATAGAAAAGTTTATTTATTTATTGAAACTTAACATTTTCATTAAAAAATGCCTAGTTAAAATAAATAATAGCTAATTTAATTTAAAATAAAATATTTAAACAATATAAAACTGTTATTATATAAACTAACATATAAGAGCAAACATCTGTAAAAGCAATTATTTAGGTTTTTTGTTTATTTAAATTTGATATAAATATATAAAAAACTTATAAAAAAAATATAAAAAACTTTGAAACTATTTTTTTTTTCTGGATAAGTGCGTACTTAAGGCGGGATGCGTACCAAAAAAAGTGCGTACTTTAGCAGTAGTCTACTGTACTTGGCACAAACTGTTATATATTTTGAAGAATGCAAACAGTTAAGTAGGTTAAAGGTAAACCAAACATAAAATTTTCAAAAGCAATCAACCGGACCATGTTACACTTGAGGTGGATTAACTTGGTTTAATTTAAATAAGATTTTTAGTGTTTTATGTACTAGTTTGATATTTTATAGTTGCACAAGGTCAGTAATTTTTGTAGGACTGTCAACAAACCTTTAACTCAATTATAACAGAAAAACTTTGATTTAAACTTTTGAGCTGATGTAACTTATTAGTAAATTTTTTTTATAGAGTTCATAAAGAGTTTACTTTATTTCAATATTCACAAACAAGTCATACTAGTTCAATCAATAAGTCAGTAAGTATAGTTAAAATGAATCTGGCTTTTATATTATTTTTGAACACTTAATTTTCAATAACAAACTTTTTTATACTTTATTAGAATCAATGATTTTTATTGTGTTTATATAGATTTATTTTAATTGTTTAACTTTTGACACTTGAAGCAAAAATAAGTAAAACTTTGCACACTTGTCCTACAAATACAGCTTTTAAGAAACAGTTTGTTAAGACTTAAAAACAAAGACGGCTAAAGTTAACTTTATTGTAGTGTTTTTCAAATGCTTCGAATGACCATATTTTGACAAATATTTAAGACCAATATAGCTTAATCATTATTTTTGACAAAATTAATCGCTATTAATCAATTCATAAATATCTTTTAAATAAAATATAAGACTGTCAAAGTTTTTATAAAATCTAATCATTTAAATTTAGTACTATATATTGTTAGATCTATGCTACAAATTCATAAGTAAAGTCTCTAAGAATAAAACAAAACTTAAAATACCTTATTTTTGTTTAAAAAAATTATTAATTTTTTGAATAATAAACTTGGAATGTGATATGAACTAGATGTATACGATAAAATATTTTAAATTTGAATTATTTTATCTTTTTTAACTTATGTAAAATAATACTCTATTTGTTTTATAAAAAAATGAAATTTAATATAGTTATATATTTTTTTAAATATATAAATGTAATTTGTATTCTATTTTTAAAGTCATTTTATAAAGATAAGTGTAAAGTTTTAAAAATTTTGCTGAAAAAAATTGTTTAAAAGTAAAAAAAAAAACCTAAATGTACTTAATTGTCTAAATTCTTATATAGTTACCAAAAATTGTTAGTAATTAATAATTTTGTATCAGTTTTGTTGTTAGTTATGTTTTAAAAGTTTGTGTATTTATTTTTTAGTTTTTATAGTGTATAAAAAACAAAGCGTATCTTTAATATGTTGTTTTAGTTTTGAAAATTTAGAGTATGCAGTCAGAAGTATTTGATTTAATATGTTTATTGTTATTATTTTTATATTTAACTTTTATGAATTTAATTTTTTATAAATCTATTTATAAAGAACTGCTAAGTTATTTATTAAATTTACTTAGTGAGATAGTTTCTAAATTTTTTATTTTTTTTTATTACGTATACAACAAAAACAAATGTATTAATAATTGATTTATATAGCACTATACTCTTATAGTTTCTAAAAATTAGTTTATTGTTTATGTTTCCAATTACTGTTAAAGAGCATACTTACAAAACTTTTGTTTTTAATTTTATTATCTAAAAAAGATTTTAAAGCATTTTATAAAGCAGACTTGAAATGAAAAAACTAAAATAAGTCAGTTTTAAAAACTTTCTTTTTCTTCATATTTATATGTAGACATTCTTAATTATTTTAGCTGTTAGATAAACAAAAGTTATAATTTAAGTTATTTTAATTAACCGCATTAAAATTTCATTTATTAGTAATTTATTCAGTACTATTTATGGTATTAAGTTGATCAAATTTTAGGTGACTATGAATAAAACAGTTGTTTTTTTATTTTTATCAGGGAAACTATAGCATTTTGTGTTTACTGCCTAGTTTTCAAATATACATTTTTCATTTCCTTTACATGTTACTGGTTCTAATTATTTAATGTTGAGCGATTAACAGTATGGTACTACTAAGCTTAATTCATGCCAATTCACCTAAGTTCTGTGAAATAGTATTAAGGTTTTATTTAAAAAATTTAATATTTTGAATATTATATTAAAACATTTTATATAAAATTTAAGTTGTTAAAGTTTTAAAATCAAAATGAACATAAAAAATTATTAATACTATTTAATTTTGAAACTTAGCTTTAAAATATTTTTTTTGTTTTGTTTAAATAGGTCAAGGCTTTAATTTTAAAACGCATCTGTCGACTTGTAAAACATTTACTAGTTTAATTAAAAGTTCAATGATTGTATAGTTTATTAGACTAAAATCTAAACAACTACAGTTTTAAGTTGTAGAATTAGAAACATTTGAAAGTAGATCAATTGTTCTCGTTTATCGAACTCAAATATGATATGTACTACGAATAATTGTGAATGTTGTTATTTATTTTTTTGTTGGAAAATCTGTTTTAAGCTGAACTCTTTTTTCTAAAAAATAAAAAAAAAGGTTGAGAATAATTAGATAAAAAGTCTATATTAAAACAAACAGCTTCGATAGCCTATTTAATAATTTAGATAAAGACTTAAGTAAGTTTGTATATAAAAAAACTTTGTTTACCTACTATAAAATTAAAGAGTTATATACCTAAATTTACGTAAAGATAAACCTATTATTAAATAATATTTTTTCAAATCTAAAAACATTTTAAAATCCTAATTAGTACGTTGTTTATTTGTCTTTGAAGAAGCTTTTTTTAATTTATTTTTGGTAAACAACAAATTAACTAACTAATATAAAAAAACTAAACCTAGAGTCATAAAGTAGACTATATAAATGATCTCGTAAAAGGAAACATGTTTTTAAGGTTCTACATTTTTATACTTTTAAAAGAGTAAAACTATATTTAATCTGGTTTGTCGAAAAATATCCGAAAAACTATTTTAAACAAAAAAACATGTTTAAAATATTTTTCTCAAAATCTTTACTTCTAAAGCAAGCTATGATAATAGTTATAGATTTAAACTCAATTTTTTGTACTCTAATAAACAGCAATAATAGTTTTATGGCAAATGTCTATTATTTTATTTTAATGAATTAGTTTGACTGTTTAGTTTTTAAACAGACATAATTTAAACTATAAAATCTAAATTACTTAATACTTAAGTAAATATCGTTTATCAAGTTTTGCTTTAACACCGTGATTTTCTAGTTAAACTTAAATTAGATAGAAAATTTTTGAAAATTTAGATACTTAACTCAAAATAAACAAAACACTTTAAAAAAATTATTACAGTTTTTAATTATAATTGTAACAATATTGCGTATAAAGTTGATAGACGTTTTAAATTTATGTTTTAGAGCTTTTACTTAAAAATAAAAATACGAATAAATGATAAAAAATATGCGCAGTTTCTCAAATCAAAGTTATAAATAACTTATAAATTTACCGGCTAGATTTTAGTTCGTGTAAAAAAACGTAATATTTTACAATTTTCTGCAAAAATTTAGCGTACTGAATTTTTTTTATTACTATTATATAATCTATACAATGACAGAGACTACAAGTTTAAATAAAATAATTTATTCACAAGTAGATAATATACATTGCTTATTCACCTATCTGGACTTCACTTTCCGGAGAGTTTCAGTCGAAAAAATGTCCAAAAAAATTCAATATAAAAAACAATGATTTTTGTGTGATACAAACATAAAAGCTTAAAAAATTAGGAAAAGCAAATTTTAGAAAAGGACAAAACGACAAATAAAAAAAAAACGAGTTGCGCTAACCTTCGAAAATAAATCAAAAGTTTGTTAAATGGTAAACAAAGTGTGCAATTTTTTTTATGATAGAACAGTTTAGCATAGGAAGGTCACTTTGTAGAACATTTTGAGTGAAGAAAAACTTGGTAAAGTTTAATACAAAAAAGAGGAGCTGAGATTTTAATATTCATTATGTATTACTTAATATACAGTAGTTTGTTATTTTATAAAAAAAATCGATTTTTTGTACTTCTTAGGATAAACGCTTATCCGGTTTTTTTACAAATAAACCTTGCCCAACATTTTCGGATAAGTGAATAAGCACGGTACTGACCAAGGTATAGCGTCATGAAATAAAACTAAGGCTTATATACAAGACTATATCTATTCTAAGAAGTTTAATAATAGATATATTGCAGCAGTTAATATTGTAAACAACACTACAATGTCTGCAGAAGCATAAAAATAAACAAATGTGTAAGTGAGATCAAAATAGTACTTAGAATAAGCAACATAAATATTATTATAGAATATTAGTTACCTAAACTAAGTTAAATAGTAATTATGTTATATTAGATTGTTTTTAAAATTTATTGAAGGATTACTTAAATATTTTTATAAACCTTTGTTTGTTACAATTTACAATATTCGTTGTAAAGTTGACTTACTTAAATAATTTTGTTTATAAAATTACACAACTATAAAATTTCAGAACACAAGAAGTAAAAAAATATTAGGCAATATAAATAAGTAAAATAACTAAACAAAAAAGCATCAAAAGTAAGACAAAGAATACTTATATAGTTATAATAATATATTTTTAATAATTCTGTACTTTCTGAAACATATTCTGTGTGAAAGTTCAATTTTATTTTTATGAGAAAACTAATTTATTTTTTAACTATAAACCCTTACTAAAAAAAAAAACAAAACATTAATTGTTGCTTAAACTTTAAGATAAAACTTTTTTTTTGTCAGGAACGTTTAAGTTTTTACTAAATATTATAGATGCTTTTAAAGGTAAATTGTTTCAATAATCAGATTTTTTTTTAATTATCAACAAAGTTAGGCAAAAATTTTTATAAAAAGTTAATGAAACATCTAAAACATGAATCTTTCATATAATCAGGTTTTACCACAAAAACATTTCGTATGAATACTTTTTAATTTTTTATTGCTTACAAATTAAAACTATACTTAGAAAGGTTTCGAAGTTTTTTTTCAATTAAAACACGTACTACGTACATGCATTTAAAAAATTAACTTATAAAGTTATTAAAAGTAAACAAATAAAGTTTACCAAGCAAGCTAACTGAAAATGCTTAAAACCAGAAAATAAAACTATAAAAGACAGTTTTTACGTTGGAAGTACTAAAATATTACAATAGAAAAAGCAAGTCTAATAATCATTTTGTCGCAGATAGTAGACTTATTATACAAAAGTTTTCATATGTGTCTAAAAAAAAATTAACATGATAACGTTTGAAAACGTATATCCTTTAAACAAAAAAAAAATAGAAAGGAACAAATGAGATCGCTATATAGTTTTTAAATTTTTACGTTTTTAAACCTTGTACTAATGTTTAGCTTTAAAATTTAACTTTAACGTTTTAACATTTTTCTGTATGTTGCACTACCCGAGTTTAAAATATATAATATTTTCATTTTTATTTTTGCTTACTATTGCTAACCTATTTCATTAATAATAATCACACTTGTTTGTATGAACATCAACGTCGAGTATTTTTCTTTTATCTCAAGTGCATAAGTTTAATTAATTTTAAAGTAGAACAACTTTTATAACTAACTTAGCTATATTTGACTAACTAATAGATAAAGTCAAACCTTTTTTATTAAATTAAGTTTTTTATTTACAAACAAACTATCTTTAAACATTTGAATTTATCTATGAATTAAAAAAAAACTTTTATAACTACTATTTTATGTTTTTGCTCATAAACCTGTTTTGAATCTATAAAAAATTTTAGCTTTTCTCCTATGAGAACTAGTAAAATAAATTTTCTTATTTTTATTAATTTAATTTTAGTTTAGTAAAGCAACACTCAATAAAGCTCAAAATTTATCTTGAAAGCTAAGTTCTAAACTTGATGCTCTATTCAAGATGAGTTTTATATTATTTAAACATTTGAATTTAATTGTTATTTATAGATTTTTTAGTTTAGAACACTACTTAATTTTTTTTTATATAATAGTTTTTTTATTTCAGAATTAAATAAAAATTCTTTATGTCATATGACTAAATAAAACTTGTCATATTCAAACTTAGATTTTATATGGCCTTTTTATGTTTTAAGAAATTTTCCATAAATGCTCATTAACTGGAATTTATTTATTATCAAAAAAAAATATTAAAACATTAGAATTTAAAAAACTGTGAAAAGTCCCTTGAAAATTATACAAAAATAAAAAATAAGGTATTAAGCTATATTTCTTTAAATTTTATAATATTTTTGTATAATTTACTAGTAAATGTAGCCATATTAAGACAATAAAAGTTCAGTTTTTTATTTCATTAAAAATTCAAAATTAAAAAAGTAAGGATATTACAGGACACCCTTATAAAAAGAATTAATAATCTAAATATTTTTTTGTAAACCAATTTTCACAGTAGTTTTATTTTATTTAAAGTATTATCAAACAATAAACATTTGACAATCATATAAGAAGAACTTTAAAGAAATTGATAAAAAAGTTGGACCTGGTGCAAAGAACAAAACAAAAATTTTTTCAGCATAATTATCTTACTTATATCTTAGTATTTTAAATTTATCTAAAAATAATTAACAACAATTTAATTTTAACTATGGTCAAAACTAGTTATGTTTTTAATCCTGGAAAAATACTGAAACATCTGGAAGAATTTTCACAAACCTAAAGAAATTAAGAAAACCAGGAATATAAACAACAAAACATATTACAAAAAGAGCTTAAAATTATGACTATATTTTTAAATAAAGTTAATATTGTAAATCATTGTTTCCCAAACTTATTCAAAGAAATTACAATACCTTTGACCATTTTTAATTAGATTACTAAAAAATATATTATTTAAAACATACAAATATTACTTCTAACATATCATTAACTCCAGAATAACTACTTTAAATTCTGTTGCCCCTTTAGTGCTCAAGCCTTCAATTTTGACTATAACTCTTTTGCCTACAAGTGCCACTTTGCCAACTTTAAGAAACACTAATCTGAAATAAGGCTGTAAAAAAATAATTTTTTTTACATTTTATAAAACTAAAACTAACTAAACTAATTTTTTAGGTATAGTCAGATATTAAGAGTTTTTGAAATAAATTTTTTAAATAGAGCTTTTTTATAACTGACTTTTTCATAGTTTTTATAGAGTTACCACTTACTCAGAATATTCAGTATAAATCAGTATATAAAAAAAAAATCTAAAGCTTACTTTAAAAAGCTCAGTATATTTTAAGGTTTTTTAGTATCTAAGGATGACTAAGAATAATTCAGGATATTCTGATTTTTTTTAAACTTAAGCCTACAGTAATTTTTTTTTAACTCAGGATAGTTTTATTAAAGAAAAAAAGTCTTGAAAGTTTTATTAAAAAAGTTTTATATGGTATTAAGTAAATTTAGCTTTGAATATTTAGATATTAATCACAAACTTTGTTAAAAGGTTTGAATTTTTATTAAATTAAAAAACAAAACTAAAATATAAACATTTTGAAAAATCTCTTAACAATTGAGAACAGTTTTATGGTCACCAAGAAGAGTTATTTTTACTAAAGGAGTTAAAACCCTCTATAAAAAATAAAGATATGTCTAATAGATTATAGAAAAATCAATTTTTGTTTCAAAAAAAATATTTTTTATTATCACACATAAATATAAGTTTGTAGAGTTCAAAACTAAAAACACAATTTTTCAACTAAAGATTAAAAAAACAATTGTTTTATCTTATAACAAATAAAAATTAAGTCTTCTTCATTTTTTAAAAATTTACCAAACTAATACAAATAAAGTTATAGATGTGAATATCTTTTTATGTATACAGATTTTTATTACTTAATTTAAACTTTCCTATTTTTTATACAGGGTGATATTTTTACGTGGAAGTACCTTTATATAAAAGTTTAGCCAAAGAAAATAAAAATCTGTAACTTTGAACAGAATTGTATATAAAATAAACTGAGATAAATAAAAAGTAATTAACTTGGATTATTTTATACATTTGGTTTTATATAGTATGAACATACTCAAAATATCACTACAGTACTTTTATAGTAAATTTTGATACATAAAAAAACTTCTAACTTTATTTTAAACTATGTTAAAAATACCAGAAAACACGCTTTTAAAAAAACCAGAAATAGTTTTTGAAAACCTGTATCTTCTCTGAAAAAAATAAATAAAAAATGTTTAAAACTTAAGAAGAACAATTTTTGCTGAAATGGTTTACTTTTACTTAATTAGTGTTTATCTTATTATATTTCACCTAATAAGCTTTCTTCCCTTACTTATATATCAAAATTGGTTACCTTAGTATATAAAGTTTAAAGAAATTTTATTTGAAAGATTGCTTTCCTTCTCATATGACAATAATCAAATATGAAACAGTATTTGTAAATAAAGGTTATACTTTAGAATCGTATTAATCATTAATTAGTTAATAAAACAGAACATTTCCAAAAGGCTTGGTATTTTAAATTAAAGCATAACATTAACAATCTGGAATTGAAGAAATTTTGAAAAAAATAAACATGAATTTTAAAAAATTTTACATGTAAGTAATTGAATTTTAAATACATACCAAAATCTATTGTATACAGTTTTTTTTTTGTATCATTCACTTTTTTTCTTAATATAAAGCCCTATTAATGTAATGCTATGACAGTTATTTTACGTTAACTTCATTTTGTTTTAAAAATGAAAAAAAAAAGTATTTTTTTAAGCCTAGAATAAATTAATAATTCCTAAAAAACTATCGAAAATAACTTATAAAACCCAAAAACAATTTTAACCTTAAATAAGTCATATATCAAGACTTTTAAAATGTTTTTTGTTTTAATAAGTTATTTGAACATATCATTTTCAACATTAAATTAAGCAATAAAATTTTATACATATCATATAACTGATTACATTTTAAAGAAGGATATGTTGCAGTTTTGTAAATTGTTAATGTGTTTTATTGATTATGACGTCATAATACATCAAAAACATTTGAAATGTTTTTAGTGTATGCCTGTATTTATGATCTTTCATTTAAGATAAATTTATATGTCTGAGACATGTATAGGTTTTTATTACCTTTTAGGTCAAAAAGTTAAAAAATAATACTACTTTTGGTAGTGCAAATTTGTTTTAAGAAAGCATTTTCTTTTTCTTTTTTGCAAATTTTTAGTTTGTTCTGATTAAATTTTTCTACACCTTATGAATACTACACAATGGACTTTTGCAATAGAAAATACCGCTTCATGTAAAAATTACACTTAATACTCTGCAGTCAACTTTTTTGAAAAGTTCTCATAAAGTATACATATGGTTGTTTTTATAAAATTAAAACCTTTATGTATGTTGATCTCTCTTAACTATGTGAAAATCTGCAAAACAACTAATATTATAATTGCTTATAAATTAAGTTATAAACATAAAAGACACATTTATAAGCACCTTAACGACTGTAGAGTAACTATAGATGTAAAGTTTTTTATACTTAAAAACAAGACAAAAAATTCTTTGAATCTATTTTTTTTGTAATTTTAAATTAAGAATGTTACAGTTTTACTTTTTATATATAGTATTTTAGTTTTATTTTTCGTTTTATTTTTGCAAATCTCTCAAACGTAAATGTACAATCTTAATCCTATTTATAAAAATTACTATAAGTTTGTAATTGTTAAAAAGCTATATTTTTTTATTTGCCTTATTGATTTATTTTTTAATTAGCAATTGAATACTATTGTAATTTGTAAAAATAATAAGAAAAAACTTTTACTATATAGCTAATTTTGAAAAACCTGGAACATGACAGTTTAGGAAAAAAAAATCTAGAATTTTAGAAATTTTGAAACAAACCTGGAAAAATCTGGAACTTTAACAAAAATTCCTTAAAAACCCATTAAAAACTGGATTTTTAAACAAATTTTTTTATGATAAGTAGAACGTTTTGAATTGACAAAAGGTTGAAAATACTGGTTATTGAAATAATTTCTATCATCTATAAATGGAACTGTTTGATTATATCAGAACTGTTTGTAGCACTAGGTTACACCCAGAAATTTAATTAGATACAAAATAATTGTTGTTTAAAGTCCTTTCTAATTTGAATTGTCAACCGGAAGGCAAGTTAATCTTAAACAAATTTATATTTTTTATATTAGCTATTCAAACCAGCAACAGTATTATAGTAAATTTCTAATCGAGATCTTCCAGATGTAGTTCCAGAACTGAACGTTCTTGTTACTTTATTGTTTATTTTAAAGTTTATTTTGAAAAATGTTTATTACTTACCAGGGGCGTGTTTTGACTGGTTTCCTGTTTCCTAGGAACCCAATAAAAAAAATTCTTAGAATATTACTAAAAACGTTGTTTATTGACTCTGTTTTGGTTATTTGATAAACTTTGAATAATGAATATTGAACTTATAACACTGAAAGAAAAAAAAGTTTCCTTATCAAAAAATGATCCTTTTTGCCCAGCTGAAATAGATTTTAAATAAAATTTCAATTGTGACGTCATAATAGGTAAAAGTTTTAAAGTAGCATTTTCTTTCTGGGAAACTTTTCATTAAAATACTCTTAAATTCCACTATAAATTATTATTTAGTGTAAAAAACTTTAAATACAGTATTTCTTTTGAACAAGTAAGTACAACTCACTTAAAAAATGTCAAATATAACCATTAAAATTTTATTTTATTTATTTAATTGTATATAATAATGTTGTGTGAAGCTTTTGTACTTTAAAATTTATATTTTTTGTTTATTTGTCAACCAACTGGTTTAAACCTTAAAAATCTAATTTAGAAGTTTTTAAAATTATCTTTAACCTATTACACCACCTGCCAATTTATTCTTTTGTTATTTAATGGTATTTTAATATTTTTTAATTTAAGTTGTTTTATTTTTGTATATCTGTTAGCCACAAATTTTGTTCTAGATTTTTTGAAATTCAGAGAGATTTTAAAATCATTATTAGAATTCCTGCACTATCAGGCAAACATTTAATTGTAATTTTAAGATATTTTAATTTAGTTGTAAAAGTCTAAAGATTTTTTGGTAATTATCTAGGATGATGTCGCACCAATATCAAGCTGAAAGTATATTGTGTTTAATATATTTTTGAACCATAGTTCTAGGCTTAAAATCAATATTTTAAGCCTTGTATGATAGATCTATAATTATACTTAGTTTTAAACAAGCTATATAAATACATAGTTAGAATTAAATTCATTTGTTATAAACTAAAATATTTAATCGATTTTATTTTACAGTATAGAAATGTATATAATTTATTTTATCATTTGATTTATTTTATAATAAAAAGAAATAAAATATTTAAGTTTTATTGGTTTATAAAGAATAAATTTTATTAATGTATTTATAAAATATAAGTTTTAAGCTTAGAATTACGATAGATAATAACATTGAGTTTAATTTAATTTTAGATTGATATTGGTGCGATGTCATCCTAGGTAATTACCAATTTTTTAGTGAAATTTAAATTTTTATAGATTAAATTACTTAAAAAAAAACTTTTATTATAAATATATTTTTTACATCTCTTTTAGTTTCAATTTATCTAAATTTAATACAGTATGGTAAATAAAAACATATAATCTTTTGCAAATACTACTTATTTGTTTTTTCTTGTTTCTAAGCAGAAAAAAGCATTTTAAACACAGAGTTTTTTGGCAAAATATTGCGTACTTAACTGGCAGTGCACACGTAAAAAATGCGTACTTAAGTGGAACAAAAAAATTGTGAACCCCCTTTGAAAAAAGTCTAGACACGCCCCTGTTACTTACTTAACTTTTCTTATTTTAATCCTAAGTAGTTAAATCTTAATTTAGTATCTTTTTAATGGTATGTTCATGTTAGATTTAATCTTTGTGTCCAAGTTATGATCACATTTAAAGTAATTTCTATCGTATGATATGTTATTTAGTAAAAATACGAGTTCATAATATATAAATATAATATATAATAATTAATATTTAATTCTATAATAAAAATACTAAAATTCACATCTAGATTTTTTAAGAAGTATAGAATACCTCTAAATATCATATACTTCTAAGTTAATTTCAAATTTAGTTATAGTTTTTCGTGAGGTTGTACACTACACTCTAACTTTACAACAATAAAACTTTGTACTAAAGGTTTTTTACTAAATAATAAATAAAGGTTATGAATATTTAATTAAGATGAATTCTGTTGTAGTAGAAACAAGTGTAGTATATTTATATGGTAATTTTATTACTTAATTAGACTTAACCAATAATATTGATAATAGTTTGATAACATAATTTTAGCTATTGTTACTGAATATTATAATCCATATTATTGTAATATATAAATATAATTTTATACTTGACTTCTAAATAAAACTTTTCAACACAAAATTAAAACTAATAAAAAATAAATGTTCTGCAACAAATTTACTATTTAAGTTTCTATTATTTTTTGAAATTAACTGCAATCCAGTTTATTATAGCAAAACTATAAACAAAAGTTAATTGTTATTTTTAATTAGACATTGATTAAATTATAAAAAAAAACAATGGAAAGTTTTTCATCAAATACAGTTGATTCAGGTTTATATTTTAATGTAGAATGTGAGGTTAGTAAAATAAATAATTGACAGTATTTTTTTTAATATACTTTAATGTTGTGAGCATCTTTTATAGAAAAATCTTATAACTAACTTACATTTTTATCGTGCACGTTATAGTTTATTGTTAAACTATAAGTTATTTAAAATAAATTAATTAATTATAATACAAGTATATGTGAAGTTAGGTTCGCATGTATTAACAATAAGATAAAACTTCGGCTACCATACAGCTAAGGCTAGTTTGTTACTTAAATTGAAATTAATGGTTTCTGTAATCCATATTTGGCTGTACTGTTGAAAATCGTTATCCTTTCAGTTTAAATTTACGTTAATATTAGCTAGTAAGTTTATATGGCTCATTACAGAACCTAAAAAGGTGTTGTGCTTTCTATAATAAGACTTATGTGCATAATTTAATACAACTTTTCATATATTTATAACAGTAATTAACTTAGTATAATAACTTTAACGTTTTTATATTCTATATCAGTTTAAACTTAACGTAAACTGCGCTTAGTAAACTTTCATACAAATTATATAATAAGGTTTTTATTATGTTAAAATGCTTTTTTACATGCTAAAACTGCTTAAATTTAAAGTAGACGTTAAAATATAAGATCAAATCAGTACAACTTTAGTAGTTTTAATTTTTTAAACTATATTAATCTAATATTATTTGAATTTGCAATATTAAATACTTAAATAATATAACAATTTGTTTTAGCTAAGTTGGAACAAGTTCGAAGAGAATTTCGAAAGGGTGTTTCAAACTTGGGAAAATTTACTTCAGGGTATTAGAAATATTTCTGATTGGGAACAGTTTCGAACGACTATATATCAAAACGTTGAATTCTTCAACACTGAACTTAACAATAAGGAACAATTTCTAATGAAGAATAAATCTGAAATTGACAAAGAACTGATTGAGAATAACGAACGCAGAAAAAAATTACGAAAGCAACACTTTGCTGTGAACGTCGCAAAACAACTGGCTATTCTCCAACAAACTCATAAGTTAGAATCAATTAGATTAAGACGTACAAATATAATGCAAGCTAAAATAAAACTAAAGACGATTCATGAGAAATATTGTCAAAAGGTAAGAGAAACAGTTGATCGTCATACAGATATGTTTCTGATTTTAGATCAGCAACAAAATGTTAACCAATCACAAGGCTTGTCTCATCAAACCATTCAGATGTTCAACTTTTTTAAAGCTAATGAGTCACATGTTGGTGATCAATGTAGTATTTGTATGGAAGACATAGAAGTTGGTAGAAGAATGAGACGTCTCACTTGCGATGGACAGCATAGTTTTTGTCAGCAATGTATTGAAGGATGGTTTGCTGAACACAACACATGTCCTCTCTGTAGACATAAGTTTGATTAAAACGTTTTTTGCAAAAATAAACAAATATGTTTCAAATAGTTGTCATTTATGTAAATTTTTATACAACGTCTTAACAGTACTATAATATTTGTTTAATGCACTATTTATTTCTCTAAAAGTATAATAATTTAATATAAGTTTTGTGCAACATTACTTCAATTCGGGTTATATTTAATTGCTTCTGATACAATTTCCATGATCTCCAATAGAAAGAAATTACGATAAAAATTGCTTTATTACATATAGTTTTTTAATTCTTTCCTAGTAGGATAATTTATAGTTAAAGTGATGCAGAATTTTTTAATCACTAGGCCGGTTAACAGTCGTTTGGATACTTTATATAGAACTATGTTTATTATATAATTAGTTATTTTTAATTTGTTGCATCCTAATTTAATAGTTTAGATATTTATTTGAATATCTATATAAAAGAATTTCCATACTGTCATACAGTTGATAAATAAACATAATTATAATAGTGTAGAATCTAGGATAAAAAAAAATTGACCATTGTTAAAGATAAATTAGATTTTAATTTGTTGAAAATTTATTTTGCTCTACCGCAACCTGTACCTACAGTTGAAAATATTTTTTTCACAGTTCTTCTAATATGATAAATCAAAAGTTTACTATCTCTTAGTTTTTAAAATATTAAATATATTGTAGCAAAAGTTTTTCAATAGATAACTGAGATTATCTTTCTTTTATTGATTATTTCCTGTATATCCTCACGTTTTTGACTTTAAAATGTTAATGAACTACCAAAATAAACTTTTATACGTTCTAGAATGTAAAAGTTTACTAAATATTTTAGTTATAGTTCCAGTGTGTTTTATGACTTGTGTACAAAACTTTAGATGTTAACTGATACATAGTTTTTCAAATCAATTTTTTTCTAGCTTTTCATAGATAATATTTAGAATTTATGACTAGATTTCTAAGTTATAAAACTAGTTAATAACAACTCAATAAGTTGTTTATATTTAAAAAAATCTGTTTTAACTTGTAAAAATGGTCCTGTATTAAGAATAAAACAATACTTCAACATAAATAATAAATATGTTAGGAGAAAAGTGCTCAAATTTTAAGAAGTCCCTTGGTTTAAAAAAATCACATTTTAGAATATAGCAACAGAGTATAAGCTAATTATATGTATATTGCTAACAGTATTAGTACTAGAAAAGTAGTTAAGTTAATAAGTTTAAAATACAAACTCAGATATAATAAGATAAATAGTCTCTAATTTTTTTATTTATTAAATAATTAATTTTTTTTTGTTAATGCAACTAACTTTTAACTGCTAAAAATTATACCAGAAGGTTACATAATGAAGAATAAACTCATACACCAAAGACCTGTCTTGACTATTTTGGTGGGGTAGCACTTTTTTTTTGCTTAAGAACAAAGTCTTTTATCAAGTAGATCTAAATTTACATGTCTACAAAATAACTACTTCACATTTTCTTAACTTACTTTGTTTTTAAATTTCTTATTAATAAGAATGTAATATCTTGATAAATTATACAGTTCTTTAAATTTTAATAAAAAAAATTTAAAAACACCTAGGTCATTAATTATTGATAACGTGTAATTTTAGCACTTTATTGTAAAGCTAACATGAATAACGAAAACATATATATATACATATAAACTGAACACGAGGACTAAGAAAAATTGGTAACAAACTTGTCTTAATATTTGTAAAACATATTCAATAAGATGGTAATTAATTGACAAAATAAACAATTCCAGTTTAATTAGTTTAGCTAATTTATAAATTCTAATCAAAAATTAGTTATGTTTTTAAAAACGATATAAAAGAAAAAGTTAAAATTTACACGAGTTATATTAAAAATGAAAATTTTTTAGTTATAGTCGTACAGTTTTTACTTATTTTTAATTTAGAAACTTACCAAATTAAGTCATATTAGTTTAACATTATTCAAAAGTTTGATCAACGATTTGATCATCAATAAGTGATTCATCGACTTCTCAAAAAAAAAAAAATTCTTGGCTTTGTTGTCAACATAACTTGTTTTATGTTTTTCACATATTTTTAATAAACGTACAACTACTTAGCCTTTGTTTTTTATAATTTGAAAGTACTCATTTTGAAACAACTATGTTAGTTAACTTTCAAAGTGAGAAATTATTGATTCAAGTTCTATCCAAATGTTGCCAAAAATTGATAATTTCTAATATTTGAAAAAAATGTTTAATCTTACTTAAAAAAAAAGATTTTACTATATTTAGTTATACTATTATATTATTTTAGCGCAAAATTACTAAGAACTTAAAATTATGAATACTTAAGAAACGTTCTTAGAAATTCATTCTTAAGTAGTTTTTGTGAAATGGATTCGATATTATCCGGAACGCAAAAAAGTTTGGCATCTAGCCCGCCGACTAAAAGTTTGCCCAACCTAGCTGTAAACTTTCGAAAAATAGAAGTACAAAAATAGCTTTGATAATAAATTTCAAATAAAAGAAAATTTGAGATGTTTGCAGTTAGTTTTGTTTATTTAAATTTATTTAACTGCTTTAATATTATAACATTTTAGGAAAAACTGTACTACTATTTTGCTATATTACTTTCTTTTACCACCTACACAGTCGAAAGTAAATCATCTATATTTTGTCAATTGAAAGTTAAAAACGTTTAAAAACTTTTCAGATATTTTTGTATATACTAACATGAGTTTGTGATTTTTTAGAATTTTACTAAGTTTATCATTTTTAATTTGTTCATTTTTTAGTTAAAAAACACAATAAAACATCTAAATACAGAGATTGAAGAAAAGGTTTAAATTCAAACAAAATATCTCTGTATTGAATGCTAATTAAATTTCATTATTTTATTATCTAACATACTTTCTAATACTTTTAGTCTGATAATGATACTCTAATTTAAACTTAACCATAGAGCAACTCAAATACAAAACAATAAATTGTTTTCGAAATTAAATCGCTTCGGAGTTGTGCTTCTTAATATTTGTTTTTTTTGATGGTGAACTCACACTCAGTGTAGCTTCGAAATTTTTAAACATTTATCAGAATATATATATACTTTAATTCAAGATCAAGTATCTATCAAGTGTTTAATACAGTTTATTGCTAATGTTTAAAAACTAACAATAAACAAAACTTTAGCACACTTATAAAAAACTTGTTGAAACTTTATTATTGAACAAATTAGTTTGTGAGTTTCGGTGTCTTAGGTAAATTAAAAAATATACATTGCTCTGATTGTTCGAACTACAAGGAGACTTAAATACAAATAAGTTGTTTAAGCTAGGTGTGTTTAAACGCTATATTTTAGGAAAAATAATAATTAATGTTCAAATTTTAGGAACGTCATGAGGACCTAAATTTAATCTCTTTTTTAAGCTACTTTTATTTTAAAGATTTATTAATACAATCTAATCTATATATATATATTACATATATATGCTTGTAGACTACGCGAAACCTTCAAATAGTTTTTAGAATATATAATTAAATATTTTTTTAATTATATATTCTAAAAATTATTTGAAGGTTTCGCGTAGTCTACAAGCATATATTTTTCTGTACAAATCTTTATTACTATGTAGATTAGAAATAAATAAGTTTTTTGGGCTTTTTAAAACGAAGTGAATGTTTTTACTGTAGTCTGATATTTGTCAAACTTTGTCAAATTTTATTTAAGTTGAACAACTTTAAATCAGTCAAAGAGTAATTTTCATGTTTACTACGATTTGTAAGTACTTAATAAAAGGACTTACTTAAAAGCTTTTTGTATACATTCCTGCATTAAAGTCTTTGATAAACAAAAAATATATTTACTTCTACTAAGATCTTGACTTCAATCCGAGTTTATTTTTAAAATTAACTTTATTTTAATATAAAAACGAGAATTTAGAATATTTCACGTAAACTATTTTGTAACATCGATTGTTTTATACAAAGTTTAGTACACACATTAGATGAAAAATTTTTAGTAATTATATCTAAGTATTCTTTCTAAAAACTTCGATTTGAACAATCTTTTGTCAGTTGTTCATGTTTTATAAATATAGAGCGAATGGTAACTGCAAAAAAAAAATAAAATGTGCAATTTAATGTTACCATTTATAAATACACAACTTACTACCTGTCAAACATAACCTAGTTTAAATTACTAAATATCTAAAAACTCGAAAAATTATTTTAAATTTGATGCTATAAAATTTCGTTTTTATGCACTTTTCGAAATACTAAAAAAAGAACTATGATAAAATTTTCAAACTACTTACTTTGAAATGATTACTAAAATAAAACCACTTTGTACTACACTAAATCAACGCATTTAAATGTTTTTATTATAAAAAATAAAAAGAATTATTTAATTGCAATGAATTTTAATGACAACTATTTGAAACATAAAGTATTTATTGTTGCAAAAATAAATTCAGTCAAATTTATGCCTACAGAGAGGACAAGTGTTGTGTTTAACAAACCATCTTTTAATACATTACTGACAAAAACAATGCTGACCATCGCAAATGAGACGTCTCATTCTTCTATCAACTTCTATGTCTTCCATACAAATACTACACTGAGCACCAACATGTGACTCATCACCTATGAAAATATCGAAGTTCTGAATTGTTTCTTCAGACAAACCATAAGATTGAATATCATATTGTTGTGGAACGTAAAAATAATTTCGAAGGCGACCAGTTGCTTCGAAAGACTTTTGGTAAAACTTGTTTTGAATTTCCTTTAGTTTGATTTTAGCGTGTTCAATATTCGTACGTCATACTCTAATCATTTGTAGCTTATGAATTTGTTGATTGATAGCTAATTGATTTTCTTTGTTTTTTGCAAAGTACTGCTTTTGTAGACTTTCCAGGTGTTCGGTATTCTCCTCCAGTTCCGCGTCGATATAAAACAAAAATTTTGCTAGACATTGTTTCTTGTTGTTAAATTTTTTATTAAAAGACCGTTTGTTTTCACAAATGATCCTTTGAATCCGTGCAAGGTCAGTGATGTCCCTGATACCCTGAATTAAACTTTCCCAAGTTTGAAATATCCTTTCAACATTTTGTTCGAACTCTTCTAAACTTAGCTAAAAGTATTGTTATACAAATGCAACTTTATTAAACATTAAACTATAGTTTTTAATTATTAAAGTTATTTACAAATGTATGTTTTCATAACACTATTTTTAGTAAATCATGTAAAAATATACTTTGACAATATGAAAATATAATTAATTTTAATTCATATTTTTTAACTTTTATAAGCTTTTGTATAAAATAATTACCAACAAATTTTGATTACTTAGCTTCAGCATTATAAGGAGTCATTCAAATTTTAATATAGCTGTGGTCGATCAGCAAACGGTTTCACTAGCTAGCTTAAAAAACGTTTAGGGGACATTGAAATAGCCACAAAAATTAAATGATTATAGTAATTTTAAACTAGACTTGTTAATAAAGATTTAATAAATGCAGCTAACGTTTAGTTAATGATGGTATAAACTAAAAAGCCTTAAAATCATTAAAGCTTTTCACTAATTGAATTAATTTTATTAATATATAATACCTTGTTTTGAATAAAACATTATATAAAGTACAACACTTTTTTTTAAGTGTTTTAACCAGCACTTTGAACTTTTTAACTTGTAATTTTACAAATTTGAATTAATTCGACAACTAATTTAAAAATAACAACCAATTGTTGAAAATAAAAACCATTAATCTCAATTGAAAAATTAAACTAGCCTAAACTGTATGGTGGTCCAAGTGTTTTCTTAAATGTTAATATATGCGAAAACTAACTTTACACACACTTATTTCACATTTTATAAGTTTATATAAGTAAATAACCTTAATCTTAACAACATACTAAAACATGAATAACAAAAATTTTACTAAGTATTAAGTTCTTCTTACAAATTTTTTATACATATGAAAACAGTAAAGAACAATTTATAAACATTTTTAAAATTTACTAACGTCACATTCTCTATTCGGGTTTAAAACTGAACCAGTTGTATTTGTTGATGAACTATCTATTGCTTGTTTTATTAAATTTTATAATATATCTAAATAAGATTTAGATTAACTTAGTTTATTTTTGTATATGGCTTTGCTATAAGTAATTCAGTTACAGTAGTTTTCCTAAAATGTTAGAAACGTTTTAAATTTGTTTTTATTAAAATAAGCTTAATATAATTAATTTATAACAGAAAACTTTTATATCATTAATTCTATTTTTATAGGCTGATAATTTTAAATGCAAAATAAGTTAAAATAAATTTTAATTAAAATAATAAGATGCTAATTTAAATAATCAGCAACAATTAACAGCTTATAAATTTAAAACATAGTGCTAATAATTTATTTTCAAAATTACTAGTTTAGTTATTTTTTATTGTTTAAACAAAAATGAATTCAATAAACTAAACTTTTTTACTGCTTAATTCAATTTAATTGAATATACTTAACTTTATCGCAGTATATTGTTTGAAAAAACCTTTCGTACAATTTTTTACTACTAAAAGATTGTAGTTTGGTGTTCAAAAACACTTTAAACCAAAACTAAATAATATAAAAATAAACTTAACTTAAAAATAAATGATGCTTAAAGGTATTCTAGACTGCTTATAAAAATTTTTGACTTTTGTGGTTAAATTTATTATCAAAATACAAATCAAATACTATGAAAAAATAAGAAAATCATACTTTATAAAACAACTTAGTAGGTTCATAATTTTTATACAAAAATTAAGTCTATCAGAATTTTTCTATAAAAATATTATAACTAAATTCAGAATTAACTACTTAAAATTAAAATTTCTTAATAAAAATTAGACACCTTAAAACTATAAATATGTTTCAGATCAACTTGTATTCTGGTGATTCTGTAGTTTTTACTGTTTAACTAATAGATCAGAAGACAAACTGGTACTCTATTAAACTATACACAAATTAAAAATATATATCTTTAGTTGAAAATAACTATTAAGTTATGATTAAGTTTCTTAAAAAATATATTCAAGCGGTTTTATAGTGTTTTAAAGGTAATGACTAGCTAATGTTTAATATATTTTTAATAATCCTAAGAAGTTTAAATATAAATGTTAAAAAACTAAAGTCTCTGATGTTTTGTAAATTTGTTAAAACAGCCTAATATATTCTTTGAGCTATTCTTTTAATAGTTGTGAAGATATCTAAATAATAAATATCATTTTTTAAATAACTAAAAAAAAGTATCTTACATAAGTTTTCATACGAGTTTAGAAAATAAAGTGGAAAACGTAGTTGAAAAAAAAAGAAGTTGCAAAAAATATTGTAGGCTTAAGTTTAAAAAAATCATAATATCCTGAATTACTCTTAGTTATCTAGAGATATAAAGTAAGCGAAAAACAAACTAAGCTTTTGTGACTCAGCCTGAGATTTTGTCTTTATATACTGAGTTATACTGAATATTTTGAGTTAGTGGAAGCCCTTTTAAAAATAAAAAGAAATCAGTTATAAAAAGCTTCTCTGTTTAACATTTATTTCAAAAACTTGTTAAAATCTGACTATACCATGAAAAGTAGTTTGTTTTTTTTTAGGTTTGTAAAATTAAAAAAAAAATGTTTCAACAACTTTCATTTAGATTAGGGTTTCTCAAAGTAGGCAAAGTGGCACCCTTGGAGGAAATGAGCAGCACAGGGGCTAATGTCAATATTCGGGGTTGGAGCACTAAAGGGGCTACAGAGCTTACACTAGTTATACTGGAATCAATGATAAGTAGCAAAGAAAAAAAGGTCATATATGTTTAAAATGGTAGTTGTTTGAGCAATCTTGTTAAAAAGGCTAATTTATACTAATTTCTTTAAAGATGGTCTTTTGAAAAAAAAAGTATGGGAGAGCCAGAATTACAATATTAATCTTTTTTAAAAAACGTTCAAAAATAAAGCTTTTTTGTCATATGTTTAGTGATTTAATTTCCTAGTTTTTGTAATTTTTCTAAGTCTTTTAAAAATTTTCAAGTTATTTGAGTATTCTTCCAGGATAAAAAACAAAACTATTTTTGATCATAATTTAAAATAAATTGATGTTAAGTTATCAAAAGTGTTTTTAGATGAATTTAAGTTACTTTCAAGATAATTGAAACACTTATAATGCTTGCAAAATTTTCTTTTGTTCTATTACTCCAATGTACATTTTTTTTTTATAAATTTATTAAAAGTTCTTCTTGTATGATTGTTCAAAAGTGTACTATTTCTTAATTTCTAAATAAAAATCTATTTTGAAAATGTTTTACAATAGAATATTGAGATTATTTTTTCTTCAGATAAGTGTGTCCTGTAATATCACTACTGTTTTAACTTTGAAATTTTAATGATCTACAAAACTAAATTATTATTGTCTTAAAATGACTATACTTACTAGTAATTTTTACAAAAAAAATCATAAAATTGAAACAAATAAAGATCACGGCTTTTCTTTGGTTTTTGTATAAAATTCGAGGTATTTTTCAAAACTTTTAAAAATTTTGTTTTCATTTTTTATGGCTATTAATTTAGATTCCAGTTTTCAAAGGATTCCACGTTTTTTGAGAGATCTTTTAAAACATAAAAAGGTCATATCAAATCTAAATTGGAATATGACAAGCTTTAAATAGTCACATTACATAAACAAATTATAGTTAATAATAACAAATTCACAAAAGTATATAACTTTAACTAAGGTTCTAAATTAAAATAACATTAAATAATAAATAGATGAAAATATTTGAAATGCATAAAATTTTTCCTGAAATAAGCATCCATATTAAGCTTTAGCTTTCCAGATAAAATTTAGGGCTGTATGGAGAGTGGCTTAACTAAAGTAAAATTAAGTTAAGAAAAAGAAATATTTTTTTTTTACCATACATCATGAGAGAAAAGCCAGAATGTTAAAAGATCCAAAATAGGTTCATAAGCAAAAACATAAAATGGTAGTGATAAACTAAATTTTGAACATATAGATAATTCCCAATATTTAAAGATAGTTCATATCAAAGTTTGCATACCTTATAGTTTAAGGTAGTAAAAAGAGATTATAAAAAATATTTAAAAAAATATATTTAGACCAGCATTCAAAAAACATATAGTATCATAAATTTTAAAGGTTTGCATTTTTAAATAATAAACCTATTTTAAAAACAATGTTTTAGTTTTTTGCTTTTTGTTAGTTAAGTATAATAAAACATTTTTTAAAAGCAGTTGTAATTTAAAATCAATCAAACTCATACAATTGAATTAAAAATCAAATTACTCGACGTTGATATCTATACAAACCAATGTTATTTGTATTAACAAAACAAAAATAATTTTGTATAATTTTTAATTTTAATAGTATTTTTTTTGCAGAGTAATTAAAGGATGTTTAGAAATTGGTTGTTTAAAACTTTTTTACATTCCATAAAAACTGATTGTAATATTTTAATAGAAAGCAAAGGGATATAAAGTAAAAATAAAACAAATCAATAACAAATTCAAAGTTATTTATATCCCTTCTAAGTAGTTTAATTATATGATATATTGCAGCATTTTATGTTGTAACATGGTGGCAATGCCTGCAAAAACATAAAAAACAAACAAATGTATAACTGTGCTCACAATAGTACTTTAAAAAAAGAGCAACTTAAAGATTATTAAAGATTGTCATTTACCATAAAAAAGTAAAAATAAATGTTGTATATTATGTTTTCATAAAAACGAGTTAAAGTTAGAGTAAAATATTTTTTATAAACTTTTATTCTGTTATAATTTACAATACTTGTTGTACAGTAAACCTAATTGATCTATTAGGTTTAAAAAGTTACTCGACTATAAAATTTTAGGAAACAATAGTAAAAAATATCAGGTAATATAAATACGTAAATTCAGTAAACAAAAAATATTAAAAGTAAATCGAAGAACATTCATATAATTATAATAACATTTTCTATTTTAGGCAGATCAGTTTGAAACATACTATGTTTGAAAGTTAAATTCAAACTTTATAGGAATAATAATTATTTTTAACAAAACATCATTAATTTAAAAAAAACAACAATAAATTGATTTGTCTTAAAAACAAAAAAAAATTGTCAGGATAGTTTAAGTTTAGATTAAACATTATATATACTTTTCATGGTAAGGTGTTTCAAAAAAAATTTTTTTTTATAATTAGTTACAAAGGGACACGTTCAAAATCCAGCCGCAATCAAAATCCACCCGCGATCAAAATCCACCCGATCGAAATCCACCCGATCAAAATCCACCCGAGTCAAAATCCACCCGATCAAAATCCACCCGATCAAAATCCACCCGGGTCAAAATCCATCCGGGTCAAAATCTACCCGGTTCAAAATCCACCCGATCAAAATCCACCCGGGTCAAAATCCACCCGATCAAAATCCACCCGAGTCAAAATCCTCCCGAGTCAAAATCCACCCGTTCAAAATCAACCCGGTTCAAAATCCACCCGATTAAAATCAACTCGATCAAAATCCACCCGAGTCAAAATCCACCCGAGTCAAAATCCACCCGTTCAAAATCAACCCGGTTCAAAATCCACCCGATCAAGATCAACCCGGTTCAAAATCCACCCGATTAAAATCAACCCGATCAAAATCAACCCGAGTCAAAATCGACCCGAGTCAAAATCCACCCGATCAAAATCAACCCGGTTCAATATCCACCCGATCGAAATCCATCCGAGTCAAAATCCACCCGATCAAAATCAACCCAGTTCAAAATCCACCCAGATCAAAATCAACCCAATCAAAATCCACCCGGTTCAAAATCCACCCAATCAAAATCAACCCGAGTTCATTTTTTTTCGAAATAAGAATTAATTTCTAATAGAATTTTGTAATTCTTAATAAAGTTATATGTTTAAACAACTATTGGTATAAAAAAGAGTAAGTATTTATAAAGAATGAAATTTTAATTTATTTAATAAAATAGTTAAAAAAATAAGTTAAACTATATAATTAAACAGCATTAAAAAAAATATTCATAGTAGCTTTACAAGTATTTAAAATGTTTATAATTTATTAATGTTAGTAGTGTTTGTGTTACTTTTAAAAAAAAGAAGTTAAAAAAAAATAGAATAAGAATTACGCTCAGTTTTAATCCATTTAAACTTCCTTCTAATTTAATTTCCCAAAGTCAATCATAATTAAATAAAAATATTACTAAGGATAACTCATAGTAAATTAAAATATCAAAATTATAGAAGTTTATAAATTAGAAGAATCTTTAATAATATTTTTTAAACTAAAGAAAATTACAAAAATCAAATACCAAATAATGTAAATTTATAAAAATGTTAATAAAATGTTACATAAAGAAAATTAAAATATTAATCTAAAATTTATGAGATTTTTTTTGATGTAAAAAGTTTTGTGTTTTGTGCTTTACTTAAATTTCAAAATAGTATCACATACAATATTTTATTATATAAAAAATTTCAACTAACAGTGTTTATAAAAGATAAAATATAGATAAAGAGTTATATAAAATTGCTACGTGATAATAAAATAAAAATCCTTTGTTATTTTTGGAAAAACTATCACCTATTAATTATATTTTAAACATTATTGTTTTCGACGTGGAAAAGACATTAAAAGATATTTTTGGTGTTCGACTCGATAACTTTAAGGTATGTTCGTGCAAGAGGACTTAGGACCAAATATTTTGAGCGCTTTTTTTTGTCGTATAGTAAACAATTTATTGACGTTTCTTTTATTAGTAATTTTTAAAAACAGAACATAAATTTTAATATAAAAATACGAAAACTTATTTACTAAAAATATAAATGAGGAATATGTAAGAAATCAATAACTGTTTTAAAACAATTTTATTGTTTTCTATCTAATTTTTGTTACAAATATATTTTAGTTATTTTTTTTAATTTATACAATAATTTTAGCTGCTATTATCTTTTTTTCAAAGTGTTTAAGTTATTTGAATTTTATTTTATTAAATGTTTTTTTATAAACCATCTATTTTTGAAAAAACTAAAAATTGTTTCGTCTAAAGTAACTAAAGTTATAAGTTATTTTTAATTAGATAACAACTTAATTTGCTAGTTTTTAAGTAATAGTACAAATTAAAAAGCTAAACATTTTTCTATGAATTCTAAAGTCCTTTACATAAAACAAATATCGACTCTACAATTCATTGAGTTTGCTCAAACAGCTTGTAAATTGCAACTAAAAAAGTTAGTAGTTAGACTTAAGCTAGGGAAATTATATACTTTAGAATTGTAGTAGTAAACAAATAAGTTGAGTTTTTTAGAAATGACACTATATTTATAACAAACATTACGAAAAAAAAACTTTAACATTTTGAATTTATTATCAAAATATTCTATTTTTACATATGTTCATTAAAAAAAGTATGTATTTCAGACAAGAGAGTTTAAATTCAAGTATAAGTTATTTTTATGAATTTTTGTACCAGACTGTATCAACTTAAACAATCGTATTATTAATTTTATTAATAGGTTAAGGCCAGTTTTGAAACTGATTAATTGAGTGGTTTTATAAATATTAATCTCTTTTGGTTAACGTTTAAATTTTAAACCTAAAATTTTCTAATCTAAAACTTATAATTTACATGCGATAAATTTTCTTGAATTAATTTCCGACAATTTAAGTTAAAAGCTATAACTGCTGTTTTATTCAATTTTTGTTTTTAATCTGTTTTAGTCACGTTTATCTACTTATAGGGATCAGGCCTGGCATATTTAAAATGTATATTTTTTTCTTAAGTCGAACACTATTTATTTTAAAAACTAGTGTCATATTATTATTTCTATCATTATTTACAAGGTTATTTAAATTAAATAACAAATTTTTAATTTTCATGACCACTTATCTGTTAAATAATTAAGAAAGCAATCTATGAAACGTTTTGTGTTTCAGAAAACAACACGGTACACAACAACACAGTGATGCAATAATACAATTAATAAAATTTGATATCCATTTCCTCTTCTGGTTCGGTTTCATAAAGTGTTGTTTTTTATCTTTCTTTCAGTCTTTTGCATTTTGTTAGTAGACATTTCAGGTTGTCATTTACAAGCAACTCTCAGTGACATCTGAAAAAAACTAAGCTTAAAAAACAGGTGTAGATCATTATGTACACTTTTTATAATCAATTTCTATTATTTTTTTGTATTTTCTTTTTAGTAGTTAATAAAAAATCTTTTTATATTTAATGCACAGCATATCACGTATTTAAAATTTTAGTGATTTTGTTAAACTAGTTAAAATATAAACAAATTTTAATACTTTCATTTTAAACAGTGTAAGTTTTTCTTTTAAAACCTTTAAATACCTTAATAATCTATCTAAAGTTTTTCGGGTTGCAACTTTTTGAAACAAAAAAAGTACAACAGTTACTTCAACCCAGTCACCGTGTTTTTAAAGTTAAAAACATGTAAAATTGCCAATTAAAAAAACTTTGCAATATTATATAAGTAATTTATCCAAGTATGTAAACTTTTGTTGTTTAAAAGGAAAAGTAAAGTCTAAACTTTAAAGAAAAACTTCTAGATTTACTATCTGTCTTTTTTCACATCTAAGGCTTAAGCATAATAAATGGTTTTTAAATGATATTCAGGAACTTAAAAACAAACTATTATAATTTCTTTTTCTTTTTTTGAAAATTTCAATTTAAATTTTGTTTTGTTTAGCGGACCAAATTTACATGCTCGAGGGCCACATATTTACACTTCGAGGGCCGCAGTTTGCTGACCCCTAAATAAAATGGATTAATTTGTAGTATAAATGGTAGCTTTCACTTGTAATACTCAGTTTTTATAAAAATTATATCGTGTGACGTATTTGTCTAAAAATTACTTAAAAGTTCTAAATTATTGAATTTGATACCTAGAAACAGTAAATTATAATTTATTGTCGTGTAATTGTGATTGAGTTAATACAAGATTATTTTTTCTGGCACATCCTTTAGTTTTCTAAAAGTTTTAACATAGTCATATTTGTTTAGTAAAACTTTAATTTATTTATCCTGACGTTGTTTAACTTTTATTAGCTCTTATAATTATACTTATATCCAAAACAACAGTTCCTTTTAAAGCTGCTTGCCAGCTGTAGCTATTCAAAATTATATTCAGTAATCAAAAAAACAAAAATATTTTTGTCAAAAATTCCTTATAATAAGCAAAAATACAAAATAACAACTCAAAAAACCTCACAAAATAAGTTCAATCTGTAGTACAGTTTTTATATTCTAAGGTCAATTTATAAGGGACAAAAATACGAGATTTTATAAGTGTTTTTTAAATAAAACTTGATTAAGATTGGTACTTTAGAGTGGTGAGATTTGTTTAAATGATACTTGATTTAAAAAGAAATTAATAAACAAGGTGCTTGTTTCGATTCGGTTCGATTTTGACTTTGGTTGATTTTGTGTCGGTAGGATTTTGACTCGGGTTGATTTTAACTCGGATGAATTTTGATCGGGTGGATTTTGACGGGTGGACTTTGATCGGGTGGATTTTGACTCGGGTTGATTCTGATCGGGTGGGTTTGAACCGGGTGGATTTTGAAACGGGTGGATTTAGAGTCGGGTTGGTTTTGATCGGGTGGACTTTGATCGGGTGGATTTTGACTCGGGTTGATTTTGATCTGGTGGGGTTTGAACCGGGTGGATTTTGATCGGGTGGATTTTGAAACGGGTGGATTTAGAGTCGGGTTGATTTTGATCGGGTGGATTTTGAACCGGGTGGATTTTAATCGGGTGGATTTTAACTCGGGTGGACTTTGATCGGGTGGATTTTGACTCGGGTTGATTTTGATCTGGTGGGGTTTGAACCGGGTGGATTTTGATCGGGTGGATTTTGAAACGGGTGGATTTAGAGTCGGGTTGATTTTGATCGGGTGGATTTTGAACCGGGTGGATTTTAATCGGGTGGATTTTAACTCGGGTGGATTTTGATCGGGTGGATTTTGATCGGATGGATTTTGAACCTGGTTGATTTTGATCGGGTGAATTTTGACTCGGGTTGATTTTGATCGGGTAGATTTTGATCGGGTGGATTTTGACTCGGGTGGATTTTGATCGGGTGGATTTTGAACCGGATGGATTTTGATCGGGTGGATTTTGAACGCGGGTGGATTTTGATAGTATACCAGTTATAAAGTGAGACAAAATGAATATTTTAACTGGTTCAAAAAAACATCTTTTTATATTATTTAATTTTCATATGACCAAGTTAATCACAGAACCATTTGGTTTGAATGCTTTTTCAATTTTATTGCTTATAAATTAGAGCTATACTTATAATGATTTTGATATTTTTAGAAAAATTTCTTACTTCGTACGCGCATTTGAAAGTTAACTAATGAAATCAATAAAAGTACACAAATAAAGTTTACCTAACGAGTTAGCTATACATCATTAATATAAAAAAAACAGCAATCGATTGATTGATCTTTAAGACAAAAATTTTTTTTTTGTTACAATAGTTTAAGTTTAGATTAAATAAAATTTATCTTTTTTAATGATAATGTATTTCAAATAGAAAAAAATAAGTTTAATTATACAATCACGTGAAGCATAATTTTTTGTTAAAGTTCATGAAACATCTTTTAAAGATATTTAACTTTTATATGATCAGGTTTTACCACAGAAACATTTTGTTTGAATGCTTTTTAATTTTATATTGCATAAAAATTAGAGCTATACTTATAATTATTTTAAAGTTTATAAGCTAAGTCACGTACTTTATACACGTATTTAAAAAATTAATTTATTAAGTCATTAAAAGTAAACAAATAAAGGTTACCTAACAAGTTAACTGAAAATGCTTAAACTTAGCAGGTAAAACTACAAAAGAAAGTTTTTACGTAGGAAGTATTGAAATATTACAATAGAAAAAACAAGTCTAAAAATCATTTTGTCGCAGATAGTAGACTTATTTTACAAAGGTTTTTAAATTGTGTCTAATAAAATATAAGTAAACATGATAACGTTTGAAAACATTTATCCTTTAAACGAAAAAATAGAAAGGAAAAGTTAGATTGCTATATAGTTTTTAAATTTCTATGTTTTTAAGTCTTGTACTAATGTTTAGCTAAAATTTTTTTGTATGTTGCACTACCTTAGTTTAGAATATATATAATTTTTATTTAAAGCTTACTATTGCTAATCTATTTCATTAATAATAGTCAAACTGGTTTGTATGAATATCAACGTCGAGTATTTTTCTTTTATCTCAAATATATAAGTTTAATTATTCTTAAATTAGAACTGCTTCTAAAACTTATTTTGCTATATTTGACTAACTAATAGATAAAGTCAAAAATTTGTTCTAATATAAGTGTTTTTATTTGTAAACACAATATCTTTTAAACATACTTAACTGTATATAATTGATATACTGGTCTTAAAGTATTTATTTAAATTTCGTTGATAATTTGTTTATAACACCTTTAATTATAGTGTATGCAAATTTACAAACAAACTATCTTTAAAGATTTGAATTTATCTATGAGTTAAAAAAAGTTTATAACTAATATTTTATGTTTTTGCTCATAAACCTGTTTTGGATCTATAAGCATTCTAGCTTTTCTCCTATGAGAACTAATAAAATATATTTTCTTATATTTAGTTTAATTTTATTTCAGTTAAGTAAAGCAATAATCAATAAAGC
>NW_028139935.1:0-39417 GCF_965202585.1 Thalia democratica | reverse complement strand
AAGTCTAAAACTTTAAACAGTTTTTTTTTTGTTTTCAGTTCTTCATAATTTTCTAAACCCATTTTGCCGAATTTTATGGAGCATAAAAATTAAAATTGAGCTAATTTAGTAAGAATTAAAAGTAAATATTTTCTTTTGAATTTTTACTTTAATAGACGTTTAAGAAATAAAACAAGTTATTAGCTTTGCTTTAAGTTTAAAAACATAACAAGAAAGTTAATGTTTAAACTTTTATTACAACAAGTTACCATAAACTTACATACTTTTACCAAGCTAAAAACAACCAAAAACTTCTTTTTAATATAGTTGAAACATAAATTAAGAGGAATCATTATCCTCTTTTAAATTCATAGAACATGCCCTTAATGTGTCCATTCTTCGTTTACTTAAATTAAGTTCGACATACTTATGTTTTTACAATTGAACTAAGTTTTACTGAATTAACAAGCATTACGTCAACAGAAAATTTACATGCTAGATTAACTAAAAGCATTTAGTTTTATTTTTAAATGAACATAAAATACTAATGTTAATTTATAATTTATTTGTAGTTTGTAACTTAAAAAAATTATTCGTACTTTTTAATCAATTTTAAGGTTCAAAACGTCTCTAAGTAATTTTATACTTGTAAAATGGTTTTTCTTTATTTAAGAAACTATGTTAAATCTATAACTATTTCCTTCAAGTTTATAAACATTAAAACATAACACTATGTGAGTTATAAATTAATTCAATTCTTATAAAACTTTATATTTGTCTAAAAATAATTATTATTAAAGCGTACAGATTAGTAAAAAAAATAAGCTGTAGTGATATTCAAATTGAAGTTTTATTATTTAAAGCCTTAACTATTTTTATTTAAATTATTTACAATTTTGACTAATAATTTAGGTAACTATTAGATCAAGTTAAATTAACAATAATAAAAGTTAAAGAACACTTTAGATACAATACCAAAAAGTATATTTATATATTTTATTTTTTTAATTGGATAGTAGCGACATTTGAAATATTTGACAAAATAATTGTGTTTAAAATTTAAAACTGCAAAAACTAAAGTTTGTAGTTTAGTAGTTTTATTTAAAAATTGGAAATATTATAAATAAATTAATTTTTGAAAGTAGTTTAACTTGTTTTAGTACTTTGTTAAGGCATTAACTATCATTTATATTTGAGTCTAACATGGTTTATTTTTTAGTTTACTATTTTATAATTTGAGATTAAAAAGTTTGATTTATACTGCACCTCAGTATTTTTGTAATTAAGTGAATTTAACGATAATAAATAAAACTTAAATAAAGTTTTTTATTTAAAAGATTATTGATTTTTTTTAATTCAAAAAGTAGTAAAAAATTACAAAATACGATAAGTTAAATATGATTCTAAATTGTTAATAGCATTTTACTTTTTTTGACTTTAATACAAAAGTAAGTAAACCGCCTAACGAGTTACTTTACAAAACATACATCAATTTACCTGAAAGCTGTCTTCTAACATAAGTAGCCCTTGTTTAATAATGTTTTACAATTCTGTAAAAACTCATACAATTAAAACAAATATTAGTTCCTAGCTTTTTTTTTTAACATTTTTTCCATTTTTATATTTTAAAGTCTGTTTCAATAGCTTAATATTTTATTACCTTCTACAAAAACTTTTAGGTTTTTTACTAAAAATTTGTTAATCATCAATTAATTAACGCCTCATTTGTTATATAAGAAGAGTAATTTTGCAATTTTTACATAACAGTGATCTATTACCAGTTAATTTAATTCGTATTTATTTTAATTTGTATGTTTTTGCACTTACAATTACCCTGGATAGAAAGTTTTAAGAAGTGTTTAAGATTTATAACAACCATTTTTTACTAGTAATTTAAATTGTTTTAACTATATTTTTTTATGGTTGGTAAATAAAATAAAAATACATTTAATTTACTGATTTATCTACATAAAAACTACAAAACATGTAAATCTAAATTTTTAAACAGCTATCTTCACAACTAAAACTCTGTTAAACTTTGTACTATTTTAAATTACATTTATTAAAAGTATCTAAAGTTTGAACAAGTATATCGTAACTTTTAAAACGAGTAGTTTTGTTTATTTGTAAAAACAAAATTGTACATAAAAAGTTATAAGGTAAAAGTCTTTAGCCCTTCTTATTGTAATTTCATTGTCGTTTTTACTGTGTTTTTTTTTTTATTATTATAAAAAAATAATACAGATCATCAATTTTATAACTTTACAAACAACAAAATAAACTAAGCTTACTAAAAAAGTAAAGTCATATCAACGTTATTTCCGGTTTATGAGAATTTAGCAAGTTTCACTACTTTTTTAAAAGCTAGTTTTAGTTTAATTCAAAATTCAATTTAAGTTAACTGTTAAAATAACGTTAATTATAGGTTATTTTTGATTAAAAAACTTTAATTCAAATTCATTAAGTATTTTTCCATTTAATCTTTGACATAGTTGATTAGTTAAACAATTGACTTAAACAATACGTTCAAATTTATAACTTTAGTTGAAACTCAAGATCAAATTATCTTTAAATTCAAAACCAAGTGTTTTAATTTTAGCTGAAATTAAGTTTTATAAAAAACACAGTCTAATTATGCTTGTTTATATCAATGGTTGAAAAAATCAACTTTTTTTTCAATATCAAACTCATTTTGTTTGCATAGTCTACAAAAACACTAGTGTTAAGTTTAAAGATTAGATTTAAAGACTAATTTTATACTATAGTAGAACATCTTTAAATTTTAACTATTATATTTATAAAAGGTTTTAGATCATATTTTTTACGTACAAAAAGGTAATTTAATAAAGTTATAATTTTTACTAGTATGTTTCATAAAAATACGTGCTAAACAGAATTGTCATCAATTAATATGTAACAACAATTTTTTTCACAAAAAAAAAATTAATTTCCTTCAACTTTAACAATATTTTTAGTATAGTAATATTAAAGTAATATAATTTTTTGTCTACTCAAACTTTTTTTCAGGCTAAGAATAATAGTTTCACTAAACGCAATAAAACTCATTGAAACTTTAATTGAAACTTACTTATTTCATGCAAATAACTGTGACGAAGAAAGTTGTTGTGTAAGATTCGAGCTAAAAACAGTTATATTTTTTTAAATGTCTATAACTTTTCTTTAAGTTTATCAAAATTTATAACACGCCACTGTGTGTGTTGTATTTAAATAGTTCAGTTTATACTAGTTGTTCAAAAATTTAAAATTTAGTTGAAGATAATATTTTTTAGCTTATCAACGCCTTAATTTTCTAGCTTTTACAGTTTAACTTTACTTAATAAAAATAGACAATCATTGAGTTAATTTTCTACTAAAACTTCCCTAAACTAAAAATACTTGTTTACTAAAAATTTATTTATTTTGATCCGTTCATTTATCTTTTTCAAATTCTATACAAAAGTAATTCACAACAACCAAGAGAAAACTTACCCGTTTCGTTAATTTGTTCTTTATAAGATTTAGTTCTTACATCTATACAAATAAGGTAAGAGCAGCATAATATTTTGAAATCAGTTTAATAGTTTTTGTATTCACCCTGAAACGATGTTTTGTGACATTTTAACAAATTTTATCAAAAGAAAAGCTTATAAAGTAAAACTTAGTAATCATCACAACTAGAACAATAATGCAAACCTTGTTTTGTATTTTGTATTTAAAAAAAAAGCTGCTTTAAAAAGCTGATAGAAGTAGTATTTTTTTTAGCTAACAAAAGGTATTCAAAATTTAAAAACAACAACTTGTAGTAAAGCAAACAATTTAGCAACAAAAGAAAATAAAGATACAATTACATCACTTACGGTTAATAAGACTTTAAATCAAACTATAATTCTTATAAAGTGTTAGTTTTAGTTAACTAATCAAGTAAATAAAAAAATAAAAAATTGTTTGGCATTTTAGCATTAAATACATCACTTTAAATATTTAAATTATGCTTTCGATTCGATATTACCGACAACTAAAATATATAACAAAATAAAAATGCCTTAAATTTATCATGGAATAAAAAGTTACAACTAAGTTTATAGAATAAAATATTGAACAAGAATAACATACATAGGGTTACTGAACTTTTAATTATTTTTTGTGTTTCTATAGATTTTATTTTATTTAGAGTTTAAATTTAATTAATTATAGTTTGAATATATTAAACTAAAATATAGCAATTATAAATATTAAAACTAAAAGAGTCTTATTTCTCAGCTATTTTACTTTGCCTCTGTCAGTGTATTTGGATTTAATCGCTTTAGTGCTAAAAACTAAACCTAATCAGCGGTAAGTTATAAAACTATAAACAAACTTAATTGTTTCATTTGAAAAGTCGTAAGTAACATTATCTAAACTACTTGGTAAAGTATAACATTTTGGTAATTTAAATACTTTTATTTTCATTTGAATTTATTAAAACTTAATACACCACTGAATGAGTCTTTATTTATCAACTACCAACAAATAATATTTCTTATTACCTCTCCTTCTTTTAATGAAGGAATTAACAATAATTTATTTTATTAATACACCTTGAGTTTTCTTCACGTTTATTAAAACTTAAAATACACCATCGAATGAGTTTTAGTTGTAAACATGTTGTGGAACAAACTAGTTAATTATTTTTTCTTTTAACAGTAATCTATTTTATAAACTTTACTAGAAAATATTTTTTGTATCAATATGTGTAGTTGTGTTTTAGCGATAAAATTTTTTGTCTTAATAAACTTGCAATACTAACAACATGAATTGCACCAACCATAATTAATATTATTCAAACATTAGTTGAAACGTATTTGTTTCATGCAAATAACTGTCCTGGAAAGATACCTTCGGAAGGTTTAGGTAATAACAGTTATCTTCTTGTGTAAATATGACTTATATTCAAGTTTTTTAAAACTTATAATACGCCACTATGTGAGTTTATAAAAATAAATAATACTTATACTTTAAATTCAACAATCTTATGACATTGACTTTTTTTTCTTAATTAATTTTTGGTACTCAAAAGCAAAAGATAAGTTTTTTATATTACAATAAAAGCTTACTTTTACATCTGTTATAGACTTTTAATCTATAAAATGAATTTTTCTATAGTTTAAAAATTTAAAAGTTGACACTTATAGAAACTTTCAGACAATTATTGAGGTAAATTCTATTATAAACTTATCTAGTTTACAACATTTGTTTAATTATAAGTATGGCTATTTTTATCTGTTATTCTATGATTTTTTCAAAAATTTTACAGGAAAGTAATTCTTACGTCAATTAAAATAAATTCTTTAATTATTATTAAAATAAGTTGTTTTAGTTTCTTTAGTTTAAAAACACTTATCACATGAAGATATAGTTTGATCAAAATTTAGTTAACGGTTTAACTTTAAATATACAACTTTAAATTTTTTTTACTAGATTATATAATTATTTTTTTTTAAATATAGTTTATAGTTTTTGAAGTCATATCAACGTTATTTCCGGTTTATGAGAAATTTAGCAAGTTTCACTACTTTTTTAAAAACTAGTTTTATTTTATTTTAAATGTCATGTTATGTTAACATGTTAAAATAACGTTAGTTATAGGTTATTTTTGATTAGCGACTTTAAATCAAATCTACGAAGAATTTTTCCGTATAACCTTTGAAATTTTAGACTAAAGTGATAATTTAGTTAATTCTAAATTCATCACTTTAGTTGAGATTTAAGATCAAGTTATCTTTAAATTCAAAACCAAATAACTTTAAATTTAGTTTTAAATTAAATTTAGTGAAAAAGACAATTTAATTAATATTATAAGATATATAACAAATAAAATAGTATAAAAAAGTTGTAATTTATATGAATGATTGTAGTAAAGAGACTTATGTTTTGATATAAAACTCATTTTGTTTATTACTATGTATTCTATTGTCTACGAAAACATTAGTGTTCAGTTTAAAGAAAAAAATGTTGATTTTGAAAGTTTGTCGAACTCAAGTAAAACACTTTTTAATATAACTTGTCATATTTACAAAATGTTTAAGATCACAACTTTTTCAAAAGTCATAAACTATTTCTTTATCAAATAAGTATCAACTGTTACTAAGAGTAAGAACGGAACCTTTAATTAGATACAATTATTAAAAAAAATAACACTTTTAGCACAAAATACTGATAAAATTGAACGTAAAGACATTTTAACTTATTACATTTTTATCTAAAATTTTATTATATTTATATCTATTTTTTCGTTCTAATGTTACTAAACAAGTTTTTAAGTACTTTTTTATACAAAAACTTCAGTTAATTTTCTTTTTTTTTTCATTCATTTTATTTAACTGATTGTTATAATACTAAAGGTTTAAGTATTTAAATGATAAAAAATTAAATCTAAGAGCTAGTAAGAAATATTATAAGCATGTGGTGTACGACTCGATAACCGAAAGGTTCCTTTGTACACCAGGTCCTTAGACCAAACTTTTTGAGCGCTTTTTTATCGTTCAACAAACAATATAACAAAGTAGATGTGAAAAAAAAATTGTTATTCAATCATATGCTAACTAGAACTTTCATTGATAAGGTAACAAAACAAAAATGATTAATAAAGAACTATGAAATTCATCAAAATTTAGCAAAACTAAAAATACATCATTATGTATATTTTTTGTTCACTTTAACTTCTTGAATCTTGATATTACTTAGCCATCTTGAAATATAAACAAGCTATTTATTTTAAATGCTTTTTATATGAAATTAATTTAGTTTGAACAGTAATTTATTTTTTTTTATGCTTTAACAGAATATGAATAATTTTTTTTAATAAAAATTTTTTGTCTATTTTAATTTCTTTTTTATACTAGAAATAAGAATTTCTCTAAACACGAAAAATAAATTTAAAACAATAAATGATACTTTTTTTTTCATGCAAATACCTGTCCTGGAAAATGCTAATGTACAAGATTTGAGCAGAAAAAACTTATATAATCCTTGAAAAAGAAATTAAAATTATACTTCAAGTTTATAAAACCTAATAATACAACACCATGTGAGTTGTTTGTAAAAAATTAAAAGTATTTTTGCAATTCAACAACCTTACCACATGTAATAGTTTTTCGCCTTAATCAAATTTTGTTGTTTTCAAAAAAATAATGAGCTTTTAACAGTAGTTGACTTGTAGCCTACAATATCAAAAAAATTCTTGTTTTTTAAACTACCTTTTAGTATTAGTGTATGGAATTTTATAATTTTTTATGTTTTTTGTTTTTAATTTAAAATTTACTAAATTTTTTTTTGTTTTTCAACGCCAAGTTTTTTCTATTGATGTGTTTCAATGATTAAACTGACATTTAAAGAGAACTTTATACAACCAATTAAACTGTTTGTTTTTAAATCACTTACTTTACGTATACTTGTTTGCTTATATATTCATTTACTTTGATTAGCTTACACATTGTTAATTTAATAGCTACATGAACAACTTAAAACAACTTATTAACAAAAATCTGCTAGTTCAGATATTTTAAACTATTAATTCAATTTAGTTTTTGTTTTTGTTTACAGATTACAAGTAATATAATTATCTAAATTGTCACATAAGATTTTGAAATCTCTGAAATGTTTACTTTTCAAGTTTTCAACAAAATTCTATAAGATATGTAGCTTATAAATTAAAAACTTATAAGCATCAATATTACAACATAAATAAACTTTATTTTTAATAATGTTTTTTAATAAAAGGCTGCTTTAAATAATCAATAGAAGTAGTTTTATTTTAAATTTAACTCAATCTTCACAAATAAAAACTTATAGAGAAGCAAACAGAATTGTAAGAAGATAAATGAAAATACAATTGCACTACATCAGATTTATAATAATTTAAGTTTAACTAAGTTACGTTTAAAATGCTAGATTTAATTAATCAAGCTAATATACTTGGTTAATAAAAATTGTGTTGCTTTTCAACATCAAACTTGTAACTTTAAACTTTTGATTCGACGTTACCGACAGCAAACCACTCGACAAAATAAAGTTAGTTTCACTTTGATATGAAACTAAAAATTATAAATAAATTGTTTTGAAGTTAAAATAAAATATTTGAGAAAAATGTTAAAAACTAAACTTGAAAGTCAAAAGTATTTAATTTTACTCAGTTTTTTATTATTATTTTTCTTCGTATTGATTTAAATTTAAAGTTTAAACTAAATCCATTATCTATAATTCAAATATTTTATCGAGTACAAAATAAAAATAGCTATTAAAAGTAAAAATTAAAAAAAAATTGAATTATTAAAATTCTTAAGTGTGTTTTATAAGTCTATAATAACTAGTTTTAATATCAATTTTAATACTTTAAGGAAAAATTTTTCTTTTTATGTCGGCAAAAAAAATCTTAAAATTAAAAACAAAAACTAAATAATTCTGTCGAGTTATATTAATTTTCATAATAAAGTTCAAAAAAATACATTTGTGCACTTTAAAATTTTTCAAACTATAAACATCACTCAGCATAACAATAAATAAAGAAATAAAGTCAAAGTCACATTGTTTTTCACATTGTCACATTGGTTTGAGAATTTCAATATTTTATTTTATATTATAGGAGGCGCTAAACATCTCAATTCTGTTGATAATGGCCGTAATAACTACTGGTTAAAACTGATCAAACGGGACAGACTATAATCTCACAATAAGCTGACAATTTCTCAGACTTTGGGTTGTGAATGATTTAAATGTGTCAATTTTTTTCAATTTTACCCACAAACGGTCGTTTCAGTAGTTCGTTCTTAAGCCCGCTTTTTTATATTTCAACAGCGGTTTCATGCGACTATGCCTGCCTGATGAGTCCTAATTATTACAGAACCGATCGTAGGCTGGCTCAGAAGCTGTTGTTGTTGGATTATATTGTTTTAAGGTCATGTGAACTTAGCATGTTAAAATAAGTAGAAGTACAAAAACTTTTAATCTAAAAAAAAATTTAAACTAAAATTATAATACTTTATTTCTATTTAAGCTCAGATATAACGAACAATTAAACGTAAATGAAAAATTAACATCTTTATAAAGTTAATCTTTTCTATCAAAATTAAAGATGAAATTCTTTTTAAAGTTGAATTTTAACACTCTAAGAATTATAGTAAAAACAAATTTAAAAAAGTTCTTTCTTCGAAAAAAAAGTATGACTATTAGTTGTTGTAAAATAACTATTTTCTTGTTTAACTTTTAAATTTTTTTATTTGTCTTTAACTATATCTAAGTAGTGCATAAAAGTACATAAATTTTTAGTTCAAACAAATAAAAAGTAACACTTTAAGGGTATACTATAAAGTAAACTCAAAACATTAAATTTTGTTTATTATACTTGTGGAATATTTTAAATGAATTTTTAATGACCGTAAAGTGTTGACTTTTGAAAATATTGAAAATAAGAACTAAACCTCTTACTAGGAAGTATATAACATTTTTATTGAAACTTGTTTGTTTCATAAAAATATCTGCTTAAAAGAGTTGTCATCAGTTAATGTAGTGTAACAAATTATTTCATTAATATATAACTATGGATGTAATTTAAGTTTATCAAAACTTAAATTACTCAACTGTATGAATTTTTTATGCACTCTAAGATTTTATATACTAAGCAATCTTAAGAAACAGATTATCTAATTTTTTGTTAAACCTTGTTTTTTAATTGAATTACTTTTAACAGTAACTTACTTGAATTTTTCTTCATAATATGATTACTTTTTATAACAATATGTATTTGATTTATAAATGAAACATGTTTGTTTCATACAAATAGCTGCAAAAAGAAATTGTGTAACAGTGTATGTAACAAGAATTTATTATTCTTATGTACTTTGATTTTTCTTTAAGTTTATTAAAACTTTAAATACACCACTTGAAAAATTTTAGTCGGTAAAATGCGCTGTTTTTAACAGTCACTAATATAATGAAGTAAGCTAGTTGTTAAATTCAAAAGATTTTTTTAACTTTTAACAATATGTCATTAAAAAATTTTTACTGAAATAGTTTTAAAATCAATATGTTTATTTTTGTTAAAACAATGTTTTTTTGTCTATTTAAACTTTTTGTTTTTTTTTCATTCTAACAACAAAAATTGCACCAAACGCAATAAAAATTATTGAAATATTAATTAAAACTTTTTGTTTTATGCAAACAACTGTCCTGAAAATTATTTAGTATAAAATTTAAGCTAAAAACAATTACCTACTTTAAAAATAAACTAAAACTTTCTTTTGACTTTATAAAAACTTTTAGTAGACACCACTACATCAGTTGTGTTCAAAGAATTTATTTATATATATTCAAAATATATCAAAAAAATACTCAAATGTATATTATAAACGTTTTAATATATTTTCACTGCATAAAATCAGAAATTTACTGCAGAATAACAAATGATATGCAGTGGAAGTATATTAAAACGTTAATACAAAAGAATATTTAAGTATTTTTATATATTTTGATTAAATTACGAAAGTTTAATCATATAAATACTATAATATTTGTTTGTTTTTGTTATTCAATAATCCTATAACATACAATAGTGTATAGTCTTAATTACAATTTGCTATTTAACAGAAAGTAATTTAACTTAAACATGACAATAATTAATTTGTAGCGTTATATATCAAAAAACAACAGCCTATTTCTAAGCTTTTTGTAGCTTTAAAGTCCTTGCAAATTTAGAATTTTGTCGAAAAACAATAAATTATTATTAGGTTATCAACGCATAAATTTTCTAGTGATGTACTTTTGCGATTGAACAGACATTTTATAGAAAAGTTTAAGCAATCATTTAGATAATTTTACATTATAAAACTCACGTAACTTACATAAACTTGTTATTTTACAAGAATATTTATTTTTAATAATTACTTATTAACCTATCTTTCTAAATATTTATAGATAAATAATGAAAGTATAAATTAAAAGAAAAGTTGTTATTTTCTTAAGTTTAAAAAAAACTAAAAAATCAAACATTTAGTTTAGTTTTGATTTCTACTAAAAATTACGGTTGTTATGAATATTTAAAATGTCACAAAAAGTTTAAAAGTCTGATTCAACAGTTTTTATATTAACTTTTATAAACAAAGTTTTTAAATTTTATAATACATCGAATTTAGAATTTTACAAACTGTAAAACAAACTAAGCATAACAAAAAATTAAGCAGTGAAGTCATATCAGTTATTTCCGGTTCATAAGAAACTTAGCAAGTTTCACTACTTTTTTATACGCTACTTTTACTTTATTTAAAAGTCATGTTGATTTAATATGTTTAAATAAGATTAGTTATAAATTATAATTGATCAAAACTTTTTTATTTGATTCTTTTAAGTATTTGATTCATTTAATCAATGATATAATTGATTAGTAAAGTAGTATATTGCTAATTAAACGATCAAAAACAAAGTCGCAGAAAAAAGTTTGATCTAAGGACGTCGTTTACGAAGAAACCTTTCGGTTATCGATAAATCTAAGAGTCTAAGAACATTTAAGAAAACTGAAGTTATTGAAAAATAATTATTTTTGTTTTTATGTTGTATATGAAAGTTTAAAAGTTGTTACTGTCAAAAACTGTAAACAAAACCAACTTGTATAAAACGCTATCATTTTAAAAAATTTAGTAAAAGCAAAGTTAAATAAAGAAACTAAAAACAAAAAAGTAAAATTAATTATAGTAGTATAAGTAATAATTAAGAAATTTAGAAGTAAATTTCATAAATAAATCTTTTATAAGCTTTTTATTTACAATGTTTTTCAATAGTATGAACGGTTTTTGAATATTCCTTATTAAACTAACATTGTTCTTATTCTTAATAATAGAGTTTATTAAAATGGTAGTTTGTCAAAAAAAAGGAATTTTAAAAAGTATTTAATAAAACTTATTTTTTTCATGGAAATAGATAATCCAGAAATATTATGCGAACAACTTGAGATAAATACAATTACCTACTTGTAAAAATAAAAAATATTTTGAAATTTAAGTTCAAAAATTTTAGTACACAAGTTAAATATTAAAGTTTATTAACTATTAAAATACGCCAATTTGTAAGTTCAAAATAAAGAAATAAAACTTATATTTGAAATCCAACAAGCTAAAAAAAAATAATTTTTTTTTTCTTAATCTCATTTTAGTATTCAAAAGAAAGTATTAAATTTTCAACAGTCACCTACTTATAGTATTTTATATATAAAATAATTTCTGCAATTTCTTAAAACAATGTTTTACTTAGATGTTTGTAGCGAATTTTATGAAAATACAAGGTTGTAATAACAAATTTATAATCATTTAAATTAAAACAACAACAAAAATTGATTTTGTTTTATGTAGTTCAACTAAACACTGTTTTGATATAGCGTTAGATATTGTTACCCAGACTAAGAGCCTCCCTGATTTCCTTCGAAATTGCCTCGGTCTCAGGCTCGACAATCTCATCAGATTCCAGGTTAGCAGTAGTCTCGGAACAACTCATTTCGGTGCACGAATGTGTGCGTGGCACTTTCAAGACTAATGCCTTTTTTAAGGGTTTTAAGAACATAACTATATAATTTATATAACTAAATATAATAAAACTAAGCAATGATGTTTTATTATGTACAAATAAACGCAATGACAGCTCACAATAAGTCTAAACACTTAAAGTTAACAATTAGAAGGAAAACGTGCTCTGGATTCCCTCCTTGACGTGTCACTGGTCTCCGGTTGCTCAGTTTCAGGCACTCGACGTTGGTCCGTCTCGTTTACAGAATCTTGATGAACGTGGCTTGATCTTCTTTCGTTTCCTTTCCGTAATAGGAGCGTGGCGATAAAATACAATATAAATAGGCACGATGATATAAATATGTATAAATATTACAATACAAGTACAATAGTAAGTAGATACGATAATAAAAATATGTATAAATATTACAACAGACTTATTTAAAAGTACGAAAACAACTTGTTCGTAGAAGTGTAGCTAAGGTTGACGCCACAGTCTGTGTGGGCTTGCTCGATAAGATGAATGTTCAATTTTGTTTCCTTGAACGCTGTGGACTCAATCGTGGAATTCAGTGTTCAAATTGATCCAAAGAAGTTGTCTGCTACAGTATGCGTAGGCTTATGAGTATGGCACGTTAACAACTCAAAACGAGTTGTTCGCCCCGACGACGTTGTTGAATAAGAAGGTTTTCTCGGGTGTCATCTAGCTTTTCCAAGATGGCGACTTATGTTCAGAGCGCCGAGAGAAGGTTTTTCCGAAGATTAGCTAGCTTTTCCAAGATGGCGGCTAACGCTCAAATTTGCGAGCAGCAGAGTGTCGCTTCGTGCTTGTTTCGAGGTAAATGACCTTCTTCACGCTCTGATTGGGCGTATTTATAATTTTTCGATTCTTTTTCTAGAATTTCCGATAACCACGCGATCTCTCATATGATTCTCTCATTTTCCTAAACTTTTGACTGTAGATCACTTGATCTATCATTTGATTCTCTCATTTTCCCTTAGCCAAACCCATAAACAAGCTATTTCCAGTTCAATCAAGAAATCAAAGACAAAAATCATTTTAACTAGCACTTATTTTGTTTGTGAAAAATAGTTTTTTTGGGAATTAGTTTTACTATATTTATTTGTTGTTTTTTTTTAAGGAAAAATATTATATCAAGTGATTAACATTAATTTCTTTAAATTATCAAAATTTGGACACAAGGCAAAATAAGATTTTGCATAAGTGTCCTACATAGATATTACATTTTTAACTAAAAAAACTATTTAAATTTTACAAATACCAGTATATTGTAAAGTAATAAAAAAATAAGAAGCAAAGCTATGGAAACATTACCTCTGGTTTGTAAGAAAAAGAGTAGAATAAAAACGTTTTTAAACATTTATATACATTAATACTTTTGTTTTAATTAACAATAATGTTTATGGGTAATGTTATAGTGTAAAAAACACCAAAAACAAGAAAGTAAACTAACAGGTTCTTTAAAGAATTTTAATAGCTTTAAATGATTAGTAAACATTAAGAAATTTATCTTAAACTTAATGCTAAAAAAGTAAACTATATGTTTCTATAGTTCTTGAACGAACTTAAAAGTTACCACATTAAATTTAGTTTTTCTTTTACTTTGATTAAAAAAAAGTCATTGTCATGAACTTATAATCAAAAACAACTCTTAATGTTTTATTAGTATTATAATTTTAAATTTAAACATTTCTTAGCTATATTATCATTTAGTTTTGCTGTAAAACTGGCCAAAACTAAATTTATATTTGAAATAAAACACAAGACTGTAGTTCTCGGTGCAGCAGTAGAAGACGTCATCTGCGAATACTTACAAGATAAAATCATTCTCTTGAATTTTGCTATGTATTACGAAACTAACAGAAAGTTTAAATCGTTTAGAAAAGCTGCATTGTCTTACATTGAGTGCTGTTTTTTGTTACGGTCGTTATGTTTCCCAATGTATTAGAGGTAGATTATAGCTTCATAGCAAAACTGCTTTTAAGCACCAGTCCGTTGATTGATTCGGATAAGGAAGTTTATATCTTTATAGATAAGTGGTTTAATCACAACCTTATGGAACTTGGCAATTTATCTAATATACTTTTACTGAAAGTTCGTCTAAACTTGTTTTCGGAACAAACTTTACTTTTTGTAAAAATTTGTCCTTTCCTAAGTGTACTGAGTTTTAGACAGCAAGGAAACTTTTGAAACTTTGACTTACTGCGGCTCACCACTGTGCAGCTGATTCATGGTCGTTGATGCCAGACATGAACAAAAGATGAAATTTTGTACAGTATAAATTAAGTTAACAATAAGTGGCTGCAACAAAAAAAAAACTTTTTTTGTTTTGAAGTTCAACAATAAACGACGTCTTTAGTTCAACTTGTGACGAGTTTACTCTAACAGTTATAATATTTTATTAAAACTCTAATCATTTTTACAAAAGATACCGGTAGCAAAAAGGTTGGCTATATTAGCTGGCTGGCAATAAAAAGTTTTGTATTAATAAACTGTAAGAAAGGATGGTCTGAGGAAGTATGTTCAGTTACAAAATGTGTAAGTAATTGGTCTAATATATTGTAAATGGCAATTGGTCATTTGTAAATAAGTAGGGTTCAATCAACCAAACGCAGAAATTGCAGCAATCACCTTATAAGATTAAACTTATTTACGTAGCACTACCACTAGAAGCGCAACATTTTACAATTTTGAGTGCACATAAGTTGTTTTTGGAGTTAAGTGTGTACAGATTTTTATCAGCTTGAAGACTGCTTTATAAAATAAAGTGTATACTGTTTTTTTAAAGCATTTGTTTATTGAAATAAAAATAGTTAATTATTTTTAATAGTCATGTCAACTTATTTATTGCATTTATATAAATAATAATACTTGTACAAATTGTGAGTTACAAAATGTGTTATACTAAATGGTTTTAAACTTAAACTTTTTTTTTTACACTTTACTAATTTATGATCATCATGATCTATTGACAATTTATAATAATTACTGCAGTGATTTGTTTTATTTTAACCATGCAGCTTTTTTTATTTATTGCTTATTTTTAGGTAATGAAATAGTGTCATCATAAAGTATTGGAGATTAAAAAACTAATAAATTTTAAATGTCACTATGATAAATTTTTATGATTTTTACCTGTGTAGTTGTATAGTATATTAAAACAAAAAGATATCATTATTCAAGTCAAGTACTAAGTATAACCAAAATGTTAAAACTTGTTGTAATGATGTGATTAAAGAAATAAAATGACTTCGTTAGTTTATAATGAGTTATTTAAAACAAACATCATGGTAAAAGGCCGTGCGGGAATTAACTTTGATATAACCAAAATATTTATGAGGTTGAAATTTGTATTACATACTGTATGCAGATTTAAACCGATACGCTTGAGCAAGTTTATTTATTTTCAACTTAGTATCTAATTCTTTATTACCTATTCTAATAATTTGACCACTTTAAAATTCTTCTCAAAACATCTAAGTTGTATAAACAACATTCTATTCCAAGATAAACAAGTATAATGCAAGATTAAAAAATGTGAAGGTCAATGGCCATTGGACTGATGTTAAGAAAGATCCATATTTTCAACAACTAACGTGAAGTGGAACAACAAAAACCTATTGGATATCCAAATATGTAGTTAGATAATACTCTTGATTAATTTTAAAAATTGATAAAGAAATTATTTTTTGTTAATGAAGTATTTCAACTAAAGGAGTTAAAACTTGTAATGTTAGAAATATCAAGTTTCTAGTAACATTAGAGTTATCACATTAGGGTTGAAATTAAAAAAAAAACTCAGGATGATTCAGGCCAGTTTGGTTATTTTATGATAAACAGAAAATAATTAAAAAAAGTTTGAAAACCACAAGCTAGCTTTTTTCTAGGTCTTGAAAAAAGGGTAAGTTGTTCCAGTTTCATAATTTTGATGTTTATAACCAATTTTAAATAAAAAGTTTACTTAAAAAACTTTTAATTTAAAAAGTTTGTTTAATTTTTTTATTTTTTTTATTCAACATTGTTTTAAGAATTATAAAGAACTCTTAATGACTGAGAAAATTTTAAATTCTTTCAGTATAATTTTTCACTCAAAGATTGGCAACCCTGTAACATTTTTCTAAAGACATTATGCTAGAAAGATCGAGATCAATTTTTGAAAGTAAAATCAACAATTACTAAACATTAATAAAGTGATTTTTTGGTATCATAATTAAAATAAGTATTATTTTAATAATAGATTTTAATAATAGTTATAATCGGATTATCGTCAATTTTTAATTTTGTTTATAACTTAAATAGTTTAAATAATTTACTTTATAATTCAAAAATCTATACATTTAATGCACTTTTTAATGTTTTAATTTTGGTCATATTTTCTAGAAATTTTTTATTTTTTTTTAATTTATATCAGTGTGATAATTCTGATTTTATTTAGTAACTGAAAATTTTTTGGAATATAGTTTAAAGTTAAATTAATAAAGAATTGCAACAATTTTAGGATTGTCTGAACTTCTTTTAAATGTTTTTTATGAATAATTCAGGTTGGCTTAGTTTTTTTTAACTTCTTGCACAACTTAAGCTGGTTTGGAATTTTCTCTTAAATTTTAAGCTAGTTTTTATGGCTTTGAATTTTTTTTTTTCTTAAATTTGTGATTATTTTTTCTAATCTATCGTTTAAGTCCTTTTAGTTATACAATTAATCTTTTAGGTATTCAGCCTTGATTAGCTACATAAATTTGTTTCATTTATTTTAATGTTTTAACACATCTTTATAATCAACTCAGGACGATTCAATCAAGCTTTTTTTTTTTTTGTTAATGTTTATTTTTTTTGCAACTCCTTAAATATTCAGCTAAGAATGATTATAATTTAGATTGTCACATAACCAGGATAGCTTGAAAATTGTAAAAACACTCAGGCTGGCTAAGGATGTTTGAACTTTCTTGAAACATGTGTTTTTTGTTGTATATTTTAATTATTATTATTATTTTATTGATAGGTGTTTTATTTTTTCTTAAAAAACTTTTAAAAGCTCAAAATAACTCAAACTAGTTTGATTTAACTCATGCTAGTTATTTGAAACTATTAAATTTTGATTTCAAAATATTCAAACTTGATAAATTTATACGTTTTACAAATAAACAGAAATACTGTAGGATAAGACTTAAAAGCTAATAGTTTAATCTTAATTTTTTGTGTATACACCTACTAAAGTATTTATAAAGTTTGATCAGATAAATTTGTAATATGACGGTTAAATTAAAAAGTTTTCATAAAAAAAACTCATATTGTTATACTTTGACTAAAAGATAATAATATTTTGGTTTCTGCCATTAAAAGCAAATATTTAAAGTTAAACCTAAATATCCAGTGAAACACAAAACTACTTTAAAAATAATTAATTAAGACTTATTTTTTATTAAAATTTTTAATTTTTTTTGTAAGTTTCATTCTTAAGCTAAACACGTCTAAAAAAAAAAGATTTTTATGTATTTAAATCTAAACTTATTCCACGATGGATTAACTCTGGACCAGTACAGCTCAAGGCTTTTTTTAATAGTTTTTAAAACTCAAAATTTTAAGAAAGGTCAAAAAAATTCTTGCTAATTTGGACTTTTTTATAAACTTCAGATTAGTTTTTAAAAACTGTAATATGTTTTTGTCTCTAGTAAATTGAGGTCATCGCTTCTTGTATTAATTTAGTATGTTTATTGGAGATATTTAAGGTAAACAACCTTAATTATGCTTGTGTTTAATTTTTTGGCATTGATTACTGTGTTTATGATCATTTTTGTTAAAGCACTTAAATCTGATATAAGTATAAGTTATTTCTATTTAATAAGTTCTTTCAATATTGTATAGGAAAGCAATATAATAATAAAATATTAGCTAACCTATAACCTGTAAATTATTGTTGAAAGTTTTATAAATTCGTTGTTGTACTAAAGTTTTGAAATTGATTAAAAAAAAAAACTTTAATTATTTAAAAAATATTTATTCTCGAAATACATTATCTGTAACATTAAATATTTAGGATCAAGAATGAGAAGCATCATATCAGCACAGCAACGCGTAAACAAATGAGTATCTAGTTGAGTACAGATTAATAGGAAATCCAGCTTTCACGGATCAAACTTTATTGAACTGCTTATGTTGTGTATATACTTATTTTTCTCTTTTTTGTACAAATAAAATAGTAATCTACAAAAAAAAAGTTGTATAGTAGTTTTGTTAAGTTAATGTTTAAGATATGTGTAGGCAATCTTTTTAGTCGGGGAGCCATATTTTAGTAATAGGTGGGCTAGAGCATTTCAATTTCATAACAAAAAAATTACCCAATTTTTTATTTCTTTTCGACAAATGCTAATTCTGTGTGACTATTTAATACTATGGAATCTTTATATCTCCCATAACTTAATCCTAAGACTTTTTTGCTCTTAATTTAATTTCCACAATATCTAGTGTAGGTATTAAAATTTGTTTATCAGACTAGATTCACATGCTTGCGGGTCGGTTTTTATTTAAATATTTTAAACATTGGCAAAACAATAATTCTCGCTCCGCGGACTTGGCAAGTATAAAGTATTTTTATGAAAATGAGATCGGTAAAATATATCACCATATAGAAAAAATAATGAATTCCATTCATTATAGCCTAAATTTGAGGGAGTTTTCCATTTGTAAATAAGCAGGGTTCAACCGACAAAACGCAGAAATTGCAGCAATCACCTTATAAAATTAAATTTATTTACGTGGCACTGCCACAAGAGGCGCAATACTTTACAACTTGGGGTGCACAGAAATTATTTTAACAGTTTAGTGTGAACAGATTTTTATCAGCTTTATGTGCACTGATAAAGAAAAACGGTGTACAATAATACTTCTATTTAGCTAGTTTAACATTGAAAAGTTTTAATACACTATTTTTCTAGGATGGGTATAACTTTTGCACGAGCGTCACTTTTTAGCCCGTTTTTTTTTAATAACATAATTTTCTTTTTATTTTATATAATTTTTTTACTCGCGGGAAAATATGACCTTTCGTGCAAAAGTGACCCTTCATGCAAAAGTGACGCTCGTGCCAAAGTGTCCCCACGTACAAAAGTAACTCTTGTGCAAAAGTGACCCGTTTCCATTTTTCTAATGTTTAATTTATCGTTACAGCTTAAAGATTTCCTTTGACTTTTATATTAATGCACTTTATAATGTTTTTGAGATTTAGTTAAAAATTAAGACTTAGTACATGTTAGTATTTTAACATTGAAGTAACGTTTAGTATAAAAGTAGATTGAATTACGGTTAATAACTCTTTGCCCCGTATCGTGTGTAAGTGCAGCTTTATGCAATAAATCAATAAATAACTACTTTTTTATAAATTTTTAAACAAAGGTTCGTGTGTGAACAGCATTTGTAGTATATAAATTTAAACAGCTCACTAAATTTTGTTATACATTTTTATCATAATAAGTTTATCTTTTACAAACTCAAGTTACCGTACCATGTAAAAGTTATTTATTGTAGAACGTATGTGCTGGTTCGTTTTAGAGTTCTTGTGTGCCTTTTTTTTTCTACTAGTAAGTTGGTGAAAACATTTTTAGTGGTAGGCTTAAACTATTTAAACTTATTTATGTTCAAATATTTAAGTATCTGGCAAGTAGAAGTTTTACAAAATGATATTCATATCAAATTTAAATATTTGTATAATTTTAGTAGGTTAAATTCCAAATAGAATAGAAAAAGTTTATTGCTTTTATTGTCAGCAGTTTACTTGTTTTAAAAAGTTATAATTTTATCAGACTCTCTTTTGTAAAAGATCTTGCTTTAACAGCGTATAACTAAGTGTGGATAATCGAACCTTGTAGCAAAAACCAATAAAAATCAAAGTATATGTAGAAAAACTAATCAAAAAATAGTTTTACATAAATACGTAATTTATTTTAAAATTGATATTAATTAATTATAATCCAGTTTTAGTTCAATTGTTTTTTTTATAAATTCATTCAGATAAATTTTGTTAACTTTGTTTTATCTAAGTTTGAGTCAGCCGTTTAAAAATGACGACTTGCGCAAGGTATGGCACCTTGTGAAAAATTGATGCCATGCAAGCAGAACGCTTTGTGCAAATGTACAGTCAAAAAAAAGTGATAATTTGTGAAAAAGTGACACCTTTGCAAAAGTGTTGCTATGTAAAGTGACGTTTAAAACTGATTAGGTTGGAATTGATTCGCGTGGGAATTGTGCACGGGTTAGAACTGTTCAGTTCCTTTAACTATATAAGTTTAGAACATATAGCATTTCCAACCGCTGAAGTTACACCAAATTCGAATTCTAGCAACTTTTTTCTAACCTTAAAAAATAAAAATTAATTTAAAGCTCTTTTTTTTTCTAATAAATTAAATCGTTTTTTATGTATTAGTTTTCAATATAAATTTTATTCAATTACTTAATTTTTTTAATTATTTAGAATTATTTAAATTTGTGTTTATTTTTTAATTTTAACGATTCTACTAAGTTACAAATATGTTGCTTAACCATAATTAACTTTTTTAAGGTTAAAATGTTTTTATCGTTCTAAATTATCAACTCATTCTTAGTTCTAATCTAATCTATATAATTTTCTTTATAAGCTAGAAAGTTCTACAAGTGTAAAAACTTCTGTTGCATAGTTTTTGCTAATTATAAAGAGGGATATGTCGGTGTTTGAATGCACAAAGGGGCACTTTTGCACGAAGGGATATTTTTGCATGCAGACACTTTTACACGGGTTAAAAGATTTTTAATTATTTTTTTTTTACTTAAATAATTACCACACTGATTTTTTTTAACCACACTATTATCCCTTAGTCTAACCATTTCCCTCGGTCTGGGTCTGTAATCTGTTTATTATCTTCTTTTTATATATGTAGTTATTTTTTTAACTTTCTATTATTTCTTTTTGGAAAAATTCATTAGGATTTTTTACTTCTATATTCTGGATAACCCGTAAAAAGGTATCCATGATGTACAACTTAATAACCGAAAGGTTTTTTCGTGCACCAGGTCTAAGGACCAAACTTTTTGAGTGCTTTTATTTGTCGTTTAATATACCTTTTACCCCTGTCAGTAACTTTATTTTTATTTTTTTATTATCACAGTTACCCCTAACTCTTACCCTCGGTCGGTAACTTTTTTTTTGTATTTTTTCTTCCTATTTTTTGTTTTTTTATTTTACTACCCTTGTGCAAAAATGACCACTGGTACAAAAGTGTCAAAATGCAAAAGTATTTTCGTGCAATACAGTCTTCGTGCAAAATAATCTTCGTGCAAAAATGTATTCGTGCGTGTTAGATCCTTCGTGCAAAAATGTATTCGTGCATATTAAAGCCTTTGTGCAAAAATGTATTCATGTACATTAGATCCTTCATGCACAAATGTATGGTGCATATTTGACTTCTTCCCTATTTTTGATATACAATGGCTGCTAGTGTATAAATTTAGTTAGACTGATAAAACTAGCAAACAAAAATATATTTGAGTTTGATATTAATAGTTCATTTAAAAAATTAAGTGTTTACTGTTTTTTTAAAGCATTTGTTTATTATAGTTTAAAAAAAAGTATATTATTTATATAATTCATGTCAACCAACTTATTTCTGTTTATTTTAGTCATAATATTTATACAAAGTGTAGGTTACAAAACTTTGTATGTTATATATTTTTGAACTCAAGTTTTATTTTTACAATTTCTTAAATGTAATCATCATTATCTATTAATAATATTACATTACTGTAGTGATTTTTTATTTCATGCAGTTTTTTTTAATTATACATTTTTTTTAAAGAATAATTTTTTTTCAAGTATTTGTGATCAAAAAATTAATAAATGTTTAAGTTCACCATGATAAAACTTTATGGTTTTGACTAATGTCAATTTATAATATGTTAAAATAAAAAGAAATCATTATTCTAATTAAGTACATTAAGTATAATCAAAATGATAAAACTTATTGTAATTTTGTAGTTAAAAAGTTAAAATGACATAGTTAGTTTAAATTAAGTTATTTATTTCAAGTATCAGGATGAAAAACGTGCGGGAATCAGCTTGAATATAAGCAAAATTTTGAGGGCTAAATTTTAAGTACTGCATGATATACATGCAGTTATCTCATCTCTGCAATATATTTAGATGTTTAACTGGGGTGATACTACATTTAAACTTTTATTGAATTTTCTTATTAAAAAAAATAAAATTGAGATGTTTTTAGAAGAAGTTTAAAATTTTATAAATTTTAACTTATTTTTATTAGTTTTTTATATACTCCTAAGATATATATTTCCTAGTTTTTAAACACTAAAATGTCATTAATTCCACCTACATCAGCATTTTATTTTTATTTTGAGTTATTTTTATAAGCTTGAGTGATTTTTTCATAAGAATTGTAATGGTATATACTAAAGTTCTAATAGTTTTGATTTACATAAAATCAAAAAATCTGCACTATTTTAATTAACTTGTACTGGCATTTTCAATTAAAAAACTTTTGCAAATTGTACAGGGTTTATTTTTCAACCAGCTTTTTACATGCTTTAGTTAGATTCATACTTGTCAGAGCTTTTTACAATGTTTTTAGTTTTGTTTAGGATTTATATTACAGAGTAGGATTTGTAAAATTAATCATTAATAGTTTTGATGAAAGCTTAAATTATTCTATGGAATTAAGTTAAAGGAAAATATACTTAGAGTTGTTCTGTTTGCATATTTGCTTAGTCAGCAAACTTTTCTAATTTTTTTTTGACTTATCCCTAACTCACTCTACCCAAGCATTTTAAAAATTAATCAAAATATGAGTTTTAATAATTATAGTTAAAAACTACCTAGAAAAATGTGCAAATCCAACTGACCTTTAAATATACTAGCCTAGTTTTTAAACAATATTTATATCAACTTAGAATAACAGATAATTTTTTTGAGCATTTACAATCACTGAATTTAAACCATACTCAAAGTCTGGTAATCTTGTTCTAAACTTTAGAAAATTAAGTTAGATATTTGAATTGATTTTTTCATTTAACTAATTGAACTGTTATCTTTATATTATATTCCAGTAGAAATTCTTAACATCAACTTGGTAATTTATTAAATTTTTAATTTTAACGTACTAACTAAATTACAAGTTTGTTGTTAAACAACAACTCATTACATTTAAAGTAAAGTGTTGTTATCTTTATAATCAATTTTTTATTCATTTAAATATTTAATCTGAATAAAGTTTTTATAAGCTAGAAATTTCTACAACGTGTAAAAGCTGCTGTTGCAAAACTTTTACTACTTGAAAAGAGCATTTTTGATTTGTAATAGCTGCAAGATGTATAATTGTAGTTAGACTGATGAAACTAACAAATAATAATACATTGTTTAAGATAAATATTTTATAAAATAAGGGTATACTGTTTTGTTAAAGCATTTGTTCATAAAAATAATAAAAACAGTCATAAATATAAATTTTAAGTTATATTATTGAAATTTACTAAAATGTGATCATCAAATAGTTTGGAATAAGGGTAGTAAACCAAAAGTTTTAAGTTGTAAAACAACAATTTTAAATAACTTAAGACAATCTGAAAACACTACTTGGGTGCACAACTACATTTATGTTTAAAATTTTAAAACATAAGTTTTAACTTAGTTTTTTGACTTATTGCTCAGCTAAAATCCTGAGGCATAGTTGATGGTTTCAATCAGTAATGACCACAGTCAACACAATACTCTAGACTTTATTGCAAAATTAATGCTTTTTGCTTTCACAACAACTAAACAAAATTTTAGAAACTCCGCCTTAAACCCTTATCTTAAAGTTTTGAGAAAAGTTTTGCTTAGGTCTTGGTTTCGGGGGTTATCAAAAAAGAAATGATACAGTTTTTATTACCTATTGGAATGGGTATTTATTACTGACTGAAATTTGATCTGAATTATTAAAACAGAGAAGTCATTCACAAATTACCCAATCTTTATCATGGTATCATAAATTAGTATGCTTTGCTTGAAAACTGATAATGTTGACATTTCATTAAAATTACAAATGGTCATGAAAATAATTATTAGCAATAGTTGTGAGTTGTCTATTTTGAGTTTATGTTGTTTTAAGTACTCAAGTATGGAAAAAAAAAAAATGAATCATTTTTGATTAGCAGGTTCAATTAAAGCTGAATACTGCGTATTTTCAGCACTACAATTAATTTTCTAATTCATGCATGGTTTAGTTTTAATATAACCTAGAAAAACTATAGTGAACTTTTGTGTTTATTTAGTCTTATACAGCTAGTTTTTACTCAGCATTACATAATATTTGAGTAATAAAACATTTTGGTGTGTTTTTTTAAATTTGACACAATTTTTGAACTAGTTAACAGGTTTGACAATAAACCTTGAATATTACAAAAACCTGGAATTTTGAACGAAAATCTTACAAAAACCTGAAAAAAACCTGATATTTTTTATTGGGTTTACATTCAATGTAATAAAATTTCGATTGGATGCAAAAAATCTGTCATATATATAAAAAAAAATATCATGAACTTTTGATTTATTAGATAATACCTTTAAAGTAATTTTACAGTATCTTTATAATGTTATTCTATTTAAAACATTTATTTAACTTGAAGTAAAATTTCTACAAAAAATGGACCATTAGTTATGTTTTTTTTAAATCTTGGAAAAATTCAGAACACCTGAAAAATTTTACAGAAAACCTTAGGCTACCCTGTAGTTTATCACAAAAGTAATTTCAAACAAGGTTTAAAGTATTTTTTAACCAAGGTTTAAAGTAACTAAATTTGTTTTATGAATTATGCTGATGATTATCTACTTAAATTTAGGTCTATGTAATAATAAACAATTAATTAATGATTACTAAATTAAATGATTAATAGCAATATCAATTTTTTTAATGATATATTTATAACTTCTATAATATTAATATAATGATAAATACTTTTGAAAATACTTGATTTTTTTAATTTAATAGTTATGTAGTTTAATAAAAAATATTTTCAAAAAAACTTGAAAACTTAAATATAGTAAATAAAATACAAGTGCTATTACTTAAAACTTTAAATAGTTTCTATTTATTGTATAAAGATTTACAAAGTAGTTAATAGTTTAATAATTAAATTTATGCATTTTACAAAGAAAAAATGCCGAACATATAATTTAAATTAATTTCTAAAATTGCATTATGTCACATACATAATATATTATCATGAGGTATTTCTTATAATATAATGCTATTTTAAATCCATTTGATAAATATATGTTACTCAAGCATGAAGTTATAACTTAAAACAAACAAGCACTTATTCAGTATTGAGAATTCTTTATTTCTTGTAACTCTGGTCTACAATCAAATTCAATGGACTTATTATGATTTCATGAAATTTCATTATGAGTACATGAATGCTAATTTTCATTTGAATTATTCCCACCTAACTTATATCTATCCAATTAATCTAACCAAGATTAATTATTTTTTGTAAGTTTTGTATTTGATCATTTACTGTAAAAATTAGTCAACATACATATTTTTATTTAATCAGATTCTATCTTAATATTCTCGAAATGATTTTAATAACAGCAAAAATTTAAATATTAATTACCTCTTTCATTAGATACAGCCCCATTACTAGTAAACTACCCATTTATTTTTTACACCCTTTGTTGGATTTGTCCAAAAAAAGTTATTAATTTTGAAATATTCTTATGTATAATAAATACTATCCTTTTAATTTATACAAAATTTTAATAAGATTGAAGTTCAAGTTTATAATGATTAATAAAATAAGATTAAAAAGATGGGAATAAATGTGAAAAAATTATATTCATTTATAGTACAGTTCTTCCTGTTGAGTTAAAAATTTTATGTATGTCTCTTCTTTAAGTACCCATTTTTGATCAAAAAAGTTTGTGTTTAAATTGCAGTTTTCCAACTATAGTGGTACTTCTTTGTTCTTAGCTATGCACATCCTACTTAGTAGTTTCGGGCTGTTTCCAAAGCTGGTGCACAAAATTAAGATTACTGTATATCAGTTGAAAAAAAAAATTTAACCAAGTAAAAGTATTTTTTTAATATTTGTTTGCAAACTTTTAATGAAAGCTCTACCCAAAGAGTACAGGTAAAATAACTCAAAATACTCCAAATTTTAGTAATACTTTTAGCAGAATAGAAACAAAACTAGTTCGTAAGCAAACCATTATTTTACTTAGTAACAGTGTATGACTCTGAATTGAAAATTTTTTCACAAAAGAAGTTATGATTGCTCAATAACTGTTATATATCGATTTTTGTTAGATAAGAAAGATTCCTGTAATTCCACTTTATGCTATCTTTTGATAAATAATAAACGATTTTAGAATTGTCCAGCAACATATATACTTAAAAGTTTTTTTTTGTCTGAAGATCTTAATTACTTGAACTTATATTGTTTACAAAGCTTCATATTAAAACTTTATTACAGTTTAAATATGATTGTCAAAAACCTTGAATTTGACAGTTTTGGTACAAAAAAAAACCTGGGATTTAAAAAAAAAAAAAGTTGAAAAACTTCCTATTTTGAACAAATATCACTAAAAAATCTTAAAAAAACTGGAAAAAAGGAAACTTAAATAAAGAACAATTTAATTTTGATTTAAAACAAAAAATATGTCATAAATAAAGTTATCACTTTAATTTTTTTATTGAAATTTAAATTAGCTTGACCGAATATATAAAATTTTACCTTAAATGTAGTTAATACTAAAATGAAACAAAATGAAAAAGTAATTTATAAAAAACCTGGAAGACACTTAAAAAACATCGAAAATTCTTAAAAAACTTTTGACAACCCTGTTTATATATTTTTGTTTGCTTTTTCAGTTTATTTAGAATTTTCCAGTCATATTTAATTTTTGTTATTTTTTTAGTAACTTTTAAAAGATTTTTCTTCATACAATAACAATTATAAAGCTCACGGTTTCTTATAAACATGATATACTAATTGCTGATCGAGCAGCTTAGTCCCTGGTATAAAACTTTTAGAAATTAAATTTTTAAAAGTTGTAAGTTAGGGGATTTTATAAAAATTGTATTTAGCAAACTTTTGTTATGATGCTAAATAATAAGTCAATACTTATTTAAATTGCTCAAATTGATCAAATGATGAACTGAATACTACATTCAAAAGGGATTTATAACAAAGTAATTTTTTGTTGTTGTACATTTAAAAACCACAAACTTGTGTATCAATATTTATTTGTATATAAAATGTTCTTCCTTACTTTCACTTAACATTTTTTTGTGGTGTATTACTATATCATAACAAATGTTTTGTTGTAAACTTTAAACTTTTTTTTTGCAAGACCATAAAAAATATAAATATAACAAAAATCTAAAAGAATTAAAGTCCAAAAAAAGTGTATGTGGAAATAAATATAAATTATAATTATAAAGGCATAGGGGGTAAGTCATTTTTTTGCAATTTGATTTAGTTTCAAAGAGTTTTAACTAAGCTACAAGATGCTTTTTACTGAATTAAAAATTCAAAACAATTTTTGAGATCTGTAAAAAGCAACTTCTAGTTAAAACTCAATAAAACAAAACTAAGTTGTTAAAAAGGTGATTTACCTCCCTATTCCTTTATGCCCTTAATTAATGATTATTTTTCTGTGTTGAAGATGTTTTCTTAGCTACTGTGTGTATCAGATAAAAATGTTTAAGGCATAAAGGAGAGGGGGTCATCACCCTTTTTTACAGTTTAGTCTTGTTTTTTTAAGTTTTAAGCTACAAGTTGCTTTTCACAGATTTTAAAAATTCAAAATAATTATGAGATATAGATGGCTGAAGTCAGAAACTACAATGAGTTTTTTGGAAGGAGAAAACTAAAACAGCTCATAACTAGAAATCACTAAAAATCTATATTTTTCTATGTTTTTTATGAGAACTATTTTAAATTTTCAGGAAAATTCCTTGAAGTATTTAGAAAACTCTGTTAGAAAGAATTAAAAAAAGATTAAAAGTTAAAATTTGATAAAAAAAACAAACAAGCAAAACAAAAGTTTTAATTTCTAATAACAAATAACCAGGGTTGCCAAAAAACCTGGAATCTTGGAAAAACCTGGAATTTGAAAAATTAGGCAAAAAAAAAACCTTAAAAAACATGGAATTTGAGAAATTTTAAAAAAGAACTGGAATTTTGAACAAAAATCACTAAAAAACCTGGAAAAACCTAGAGTTTTAAACAATTTTTACATTATAAGTAGTAAAATTTTAATAAGACACAAGAAATCTACCATATATATATAAATTTTTGTGATCATCAAAACATTTTTTTGCTAAAACACTTTTAAAGTAGGCTTAAAGTATCTTTTCAACGTTGTTATACTACTTAACACAGTCTTAAACCTTGAATTTAAAATATTAAAGTTAAAACTAAAAATAGACCCATAAACTTGTACTTTTAAAAACCTGGAAGAACTTCAGACAATCTTAAAAAAATTCTTAAAAAAAGCCAAATCTGATAATTAACCAAGCAATCATAATCAAGTAAGTACAGTAGACTACCGCTTAAGTACGCACTTTTTTTGGTACGCATCCCACCTTAAGTACGCACTTATCCAGAAAGACATAAAAAATCTAAAAGGTTCCAGGTAGAATGGCCAACTTGCTGAGTTAGCCTGAGACTTTAACAACTTTTAAACTAGGGTGAGTAATCCTAAGTAGTCTAATAGGCCTAAGATTGTGACAGTCCTGTTATTAAATGTTAATAAACTAAATACTTATGTAGTGGTTGCAGAAAAGTGTAAAAATAATGATATTTGAGCTGTAATGCTATAAAATAAATAAATCTAGATGATAAAGTTTAAAAAACCTAAATATACAACATAGTTAAGTCATAATTTAATTTAAATGTACATATATTGATGTTTTGAAAATGTTTGGTAAACACAATGTAGTTTAGTACTTTCCCTCTAACAAAACAAAATATCAAAAATATGGCTTAATATTCTTTTTTATATCATTGACTGACATTGACTTGCTATATTAAATGTATGTATTAATTATGAAGAAACTTTTTAAAGAAAAAATAAATCATTTTAAAATCTATTAAAAATTTTTGCAGATTAGCATTATGTATTAATGTTATTCAAAATAAAAAGACTTGTTTATTTAGCTTAATTATTTGGTGGCTAGTTGTAAGAAAGAAAACAACAATTAAATTTCATTCTATACTAAGTTATCAAAAAGTACGCACTACCCGTGCTAAGTACGCACTTTTTGGTCGGGTTCAATTTGTGTACTTAAGCGGTAGTCTACTGTAATGTAACATAATATGTTTTCAGAAATTTTTCAAAAAAATTTGGCAAACCTGATAACTAATCAAGCAAGTAATGTAACATAATATGTTTTCAGAAACTTGTAAGATGAAAGTAGTACAAGATGCTGCTTACTATAAAAACAAGTACAATGATGATTACGAAGAGCATAATGGGGATTTGGGTTGCGTTTGGTGCTTCACATTAGTAGAACTTGAAGATGCAGCCCACCACATAACTGACCCTAAACACATTTCTTGTAAGCAGAGAGGTAATTTCAACTCTTAAATATCAACAAGATTTGATGTTTGTGTAGCTGAATGCTAATCATTAGATAACATTATTAGCTTAAAATTGCATCATTTTTAGCTAATTTTTTAGTTTGTTGATTGTGTTTTGTTAGTTTGACCCATTTTAATTACTAAAAATTCTCAAAGTATGTTTTGTTCAAAGAAAAGATTTTTTAGTTATTTAAGGCTATTTTTCATGGAACTTATACAAAATTTTTTGAAATAGTTACTTACTACACTTTAAAAGTTATATATTTTTAAAGTAGGATCATAAACTTATTCTTTTTTAAAATAGTTCTTGACTTCATAGTTATATGCTATGAAATAAGACATACAAAAATTTTACTTAAAAAAGTAAAACTATTTTGAAAGAAAGCATTTATAATTAAAACTTTAAAGACTTAAGTTATCTTTAAAAGTTTTATTTTTTTTAATAGTATTTTTCATAAATATTTACCAAAAACAGGCACAACAATAAAAGATGGTGAGTTCACTAGAAGGGAACTAAGAACTGAAAATGATGTGAGTTATTTAATTTAAAGGTATTAAGGTTGAAACATGTTTCCTAATGACTTTAGTTATTGTTTCAAAAAAGTTTGAACCCTTATTAAGCAAGTATGAACATTTTTCATTTAAAAATGTTTTTTTGAAGTTATTAGAGCTGTTTTTAAGTATAATTGAACAAACTATGTTAACTTATTAGTTATACTTCTCATAAAGTTTAAAAATGTAAACTGTTTTATTACTTTACTTTTCTTTCTTTGTTAAATTTCTTTTATTTTACGTATAAAAATGTACTAATTTTAGATTTTTGTAAATTAATTTCTGGGAAGCTATTTAATATCATAAACGTTCTAAATTTTCATACAAAATATTTTCAATTTAAAAGCAGTGTTTAGCTATATTTTATTGTTTTTAAACAAAACCATAAAAATATTTTCAAACAACAGGTCATTGACGATACCTTAAATTTGCTCTATGATGTGGCCATGTTCAAATACCCACAAGTGTTTGAGAAAATAACCAAGAGTGGAGAAGTCTTGCTGAAATGCCTGTATTGTGATGTGGTGTTAGACAACATCACCGATCTTAAAGACATAGTGAAACACATGAACACATTGAAACACAAACAGGCAGCTGAACGTGTGGTAAGTAAAACTTACTACTGTAATGATAGTTGAAGTAGTGAAAATTATTTATTTTATATTTTGCATGGGCATTTTGTAACATGTCAAAAGTGTTGAATTCTTAGCATAATAGATTTTTTTTGTTGAGATGGATAAGTTTTAAGACTACAAGTTTAAAAACTTCCTTCCTTGAATATTGATGAATAAAGGATTTTAAACAGTAGAGTTTTAAAGGGACTCTACATTTAATCGTGCATAGTAATTGCAATTATCCTAAAAACACAATACTAAGCTCTAATTAAAAAAATAGCAAATCAATTGTCTTTTGTAATATTTACATTATTTATTATTTACATTCATTATTGTAGGCTGACCAAGAAAATCAACTTAGCAGAGTTAATGGTCATGGGAACTCTTATGTTAGTTAATTTCTAATATATTTTAATGTTACGTTTATTAAAGTTTTTTCTAAAAAATTTATTATCAATGTAGTATTACTTATATGAGTCTTTACTTTTATATACACAACTTAGTACTGACAACTGACTTTTCATAAATTTTACTAATAAAAAAAAAAGTAGTTTATTTAGTTGTATCAAAAAGTTAAAAAAAAAATATCAGGGAAGAGAAAGAATAAGCAGAAGGAAACTAAAGCCTTCAAGGAAGTGAGTGATGATTGAATAACTTTTAATAAGTTTTTTGTCATTAAGCATCTGTTAACGAAATTAACTAACATTATTACTTGTATGAATTATACAGTTTCAAATCCAGAGTTTTTTATTTAACACAGTGTTTCATGCGCTATGGAATGATCATAAATTAAAAATTTTGTTATTACTAATAGACATGATTAAATTTACCCTTACAATTAAAGTTTTTGGTTTTTATTAAAACTTTTTTTTACTCTACGTTCTTAGTTGTAACTGATTAAATAGAAATATTTATATTTGAACATAGCAGCCAAAGTGTACCTCAACCGCCTGTTAGCAGACTGATAGTACAAAGACGTGAAAAGTTTACTAAATCCCCAAAAACTTTAAACCAGCTTTTGAAACAACTTCATCAACCAACTTCTGAGGAAGACAAAACTGATGAAAATAAAATGTATGTTTATAATTTTGCTCATAAACTTTTCCAAAATAAATAAACTGCTTAACTTTTTCCATCTAATTCTTGGTTGTATATTTAATGATTCAGTAAACTGATTTGTTTTCAGGCTGTCAGAAACCTGCAGAACAATACAAGAGGAAGAGAAAAGTACGAGAAACTCTAGTAGAATTAGAACTAAATTGAGTACATCAAAAAAGAAGAAAACTGACGGCAATCAAGTTTGTTTTTACATTATTATGAGCCCAAAATAAAAACGTGTAGTAGCAGTTTTAACTTATAGTTGTTGTTTTTAAATCATAGCAAACTTATGTTTTTCTTCCTAACTGTTTTTATTAAAACCTATATTTGAAAAACATGATATAATTTTAATGTGAAAGTTTAAACATTTAGTAAGATTCAATTTTTTGAAACTTAACTATTTCAAAACCAATCAATAATAGTTTTATAAAAAATAATTAAAGAAAGATTAAAAATATAAGTATTGACCAAAATCTTCATATTACAAGCTGTAAAAATCAAGTAGATATAGTATCAAAATCTTGAACTTGTACTCGCTTTAAAACTTAATTGCAAAAAAGGTGATGAAAAGCAACGCAACGCAACATGCTGAACCTGCAAAACTGAAAACCGACGACAACAAGCCTTCAGTGAAACAGACTAGCAGTAAGAAATTCGATGGCAACACTGTTAAGCCAACTGGTGTTGTGAGAGGTAGACGGAGAAGGGAAACTTTTCTGCCTGCTAAGTTCAGGGACGGAGCGTACAGTGCACAGATAACAAAGAGACAGGCAGCATCAACAAGTGTTAGTTTTTTTTATACTAAAATTAGTTAACAATTTTCATCCTTCGTTTGTATTAACAGAACTTCTAAAGTATTTGTTATTAAATTATAAATGTTAAAGTTACTAGAGTCTTGTAACTAACAGTCAAGAAATGTTGCTGAAGATGATTCAGTGGCAGCTGGTTCAACTTTTCAAAGAAAAAACGAAGAAAGCTTAATCAGCATCATAAGAAAGAAAATGAATCGCCAATTGATAATAAGTCCTCCAGGTAAAAGACTTAAAGTGTAAAATAGTAAAAGAACTGTCAATTTTATTTAGTATTAATTACTAGTTTACTTAACTCATGTTCAAATAATCTATATTAAACATCAAATTTTAAAGCAGTTTATTGGAAGTTTTAGTTGCGCGTCTTAAAACTTGTAAACTCAACTGTAGCTGCTAATTAATTTTGTATAGTAAAGTCAATTTATCAACTTAGAGATATTTCAGATTCTTATTTGTTTTAAATACAATTATTTATTGACTTTATACGCACAATTTTAAATTTGCAATTCCACTGCATTTGAATTTTTTGGAATAAATCTTTATACTGTTGTAAATCAGCATTTTGTTTTTTTAAATATAATCACAATTGAAAGTTAAGTACTTTTATATGAACTCTCATCCATTCAAATAAAATTTTTGCATTCAATATATGTTTAATAATGGTTAATAAAGACAAATGTTTGTTCTTCTTAAACTAAATATCCTCATTGATGTTTTTATAACTAAATAATGTACATGCAGGCGTACCAGGGCAGTCGATAACACCAAACTTGACAGTTTTGAAGCCATACAGGCGAGACTGGATAAATTTGAAGAAAAGTTTGATCAGTATAATCAATTTTTTGAACACCGAGAAAGTTCAAGAAGCGAACAGGGTGATGAAGCGATGTCAACTAGAGAAGATGCTGAAGATCAAGATGTTTCTGAAGGTCAATCCAAATGCTACAGTAGTGATGATGATGAAGATTACGATCCTGCTAAAGATCCCAGTGTCAACAGATTTTCGAAGGTGAAAAAGTCTGCTACGTCTTCCAAAAAACCTGCTAAAAATATAGTCAGTTTCAATTTTGACTTTTTTCTATCGAAGTTATATTCATTTTGGTTCCAATCTTTTTAACGCATGAGCAAATATATGCTATCTTTTATGTTAATTTTAAAATGTATAATATTTTGTAATCAATTAGAACAATTTTGGCTATTTATTTATTTTGAATTCTGAAAGCATTTGATGTTTTTACAAAAGATATAATTTAAAAATGGTAATTTGTTTTCGATACGGCTTAGTAATAAAACTTAAATTTATAAATTGTTTATTTGGTTATATACAGCACACGATCGTACCACAGAAAACCAATAAGAAATTTGAAAAGATCGATCCACCTATTTATAAGGTCAGTTTTAACTTAGTTTTTTTTATATCATATTCGTATTGACTTGCTATATATATAGCTATGCTAGTTATGTCTGATTCATAATAAAATATATGCTGTTTTGTTTTTTTTTGCCATTTAAGTTGTTTATTTAAAATACTGAACATGTATGATCAAATAACAACCAGCGTAATTTAAACTTTTTTTTTTACTACTTGGTTATAAAATTCAAAGTTTGTGTATACATTCAATATTTGATTATATATAGAACACAACCGCGCCAGAGATAAAAGTTGAAAAAGTTGAGAGTTTCCAACCACCCGATTATGAAGTTTCAGGTTTGCAGGCCAACTACACGGCTGTTTCGCCAACAATAAACTTCTATTTGAAACGTTAGAAATTTTTGAGGTTTTTTTTATAGACTAAATTAGCTTGTTTGTTTTCATAAGTTAGTTTTTCACAGAAATATCTGTGGAAAAACTGTTTATGAATAATAAAAGTATGACAAACAAGCTTGTGAAAATTATTATTAAATTATAATTCTTTTATTATCAGGTTGATAGTTAGCTGAAAACAAAACGGTCTATACAATACACAATTTGAATGAAAACTATTATTATTTGAAAACTAACCTTTTCAGTAAAGTTTTTTTTATTTGAAACAGCGTTTTGGAAAGAATGCATTGTGGCAGTCCACGGTCAGTTGTACTGCAAAATGTGTTTCTTCAAATTGGAAAACACAAAAGAATCTGTTGAGTCACATTTCACCGGCGTTGCGCATCTAAACTGCTACGAACTATGCAAGCTGATAAACATTGAAAGTTGATTTTGTTATTTTTATTTATTAATTATGTAATAAAAATTTATTTACAAAATATGACTATTCAAAACTGTATAAATTTGTTATTATATTATATATGTGTTTTTTCTCCTAAGAGAGAAAATATACAAGAAATTTTATAAATGTACTTGATAGATTTAAAGTGCTGTATTTTTATTTAAAGATTATAGTTTTAGATTATATCAAATTGTTTTGTAAATTTATTTAAGTATAGAATTAGTAATGCATTAGTTTTGTTAATGAACAATTTATTGTATTAAATTGGTAAAAACACAAACGCATGTTAAATCAGTGTTTTTTGATATTGAACCTATTTTGCTCTAATTTGTTTATAAAGTACCTATTTCTATAAGCAATACAACAAGTTATCTTGTTAATTGGATACTTGAGATATATTTACTGGTTTTATTAGTTCAAATTTACTAATTATTAAAGTTAAATTCACTATTTGGACACATTTTAGTTAAATTTATACAAAGCATACAAAAGTTATTACACAGACTCTATGATGCATTTAAAAAAATAGTTTTTAGTAAATAGGAAATTTATTGAAATAATAAACAAAAAAATTTTAAACAGTAGTTTATAACAATGTTATCAGTAAACAATAGTTTCTTATTAATATGAATAATTGTAAATTCTTAATAATTTTTTTAGGTAATCCCATTTCCGATCAACCCTCAGTAAGTTTTTTTAGTTAACTGAAATTAAAACCTAATTTTTCAATTACTTAGTTTTTAGTTATATATAACAAATAACTTTACAGTTAATTTACTAATATGTCAAAAATTTCAGATATTTTATTAATATTTATTATTATAAAAAATAGTTAAAAGGAATCTCAGTAAAACTTAAATTTAATGTCTTTATAATGTAAGTTAGTTAAGAATAAAATTTTGCTGTTTTAAACTTAAGAATAATATGAATACTTTGTAATAACTAAAATTAACTTTACAGACAATAGAAAGAATACATGAAATTCGAACGGAGTCGTAAGTTCTGTTTGTTGATAGAATAATTATTAGTTTTATGATTTAAATTATTTCTCTATATTTTTAGTTTAGCTAAAACTTAATATTTACTAATAGAACAATTTTTCAGGAACAACAAGTATAGCACGGGTTCGTAAATTATTTTTTTTTTTCGTTCTTTAATAAAATGTATTTTTTATTAACACTTTTGTATAGAGGTGGGCAACATTTTTGGTCAACAGGCTATATTTACCATGAAAATTCTTTCGCAGGCCATTTTGAAATATTATACTAAAAGAAATAAAACAAACTATTTATAAGTAAAAACGCAATGATATGTTCTTTTGAAAAGTACTACTGAAAGCGATATCAAGAGCACACTCAAAATATTTGTGAGAAAAAAAAATCAATTTTGTTTCTTTTGCTTAAAATATTTTCAACCAAAACTGTTTCTGGTTAAAAATCTTTTTTGACTATACACTGCCCACCTCTAAAGTAATACTAAAACTGAATGCAAAAAATAAGATTAGTATAGATAAAAAGTATTTGTTATTTATAACTAACAAAAACAAAATATATTTAGAGTTCATCAACACATCAACACGGCTCCTAAAAAATAATATTATTAATAAAAGGTGAGTGTTTTGATTATCTGTGTTTTTATCAATTAGACGAAAAAAAATAATAGTACTTTAATGAATTTATGAAAATATTAAATGTTCAACAAGTAGTATTGTAAACATTAAAAAGAAAATAACTTTGCATCAATGCATCTACCTTGAGTCTTTTAAACATTCGCTAGTTTGAGATTTAAGTAAAATTATGTTTTAATTGAATTATAACAGCTGGGTTCATGATGATTTAAACAACAATCAGTTCTTTCCAAGTTTGTTCTATTTTATTATTTTCTTTAAATTAGTTATTTGAACTTTACCAGTCTCTTCTTTTTTTTTTTAAATCGTTCTAGTTAAACCTCTGCAAGTTAACTTTTTTTTTAATAAGTGCAGGTTATACTGTCTGACTTTTTAATAAATATGTTTTTCGAAATAAAGTTCTACCATGAATTAGTCATTTGTAATAATTTAAAAATTAATACCGTTTTGTATATATAACTAATTTTAATAAGTGCAGATTATAAAGAAATCAATTTATCTAAATTTAAAATAAATATCATAAAAATTCTATCAAGATTTCAAAAATTGTTTTTATTGATTTAAAAGTAATCTTATTAATTTTTTATAAGTAATATTTTGATATAAAGTTAAAGAAAATTTATAAAAGTTTACTTAAGTTTTTGTTTACATTAAATATATCGTAGTCAAAAAAAATTTATAGAGGTTATTATTTAAAAAAAATTATTGTAAAAAATAATAAATCTTTAAACATATGGTGAGATTTTCACATCAGTAATATATTTTTTTTGAAATTTAGGTAGTTCAAAAAAACACCAGCAAAAAGGTTCAAACTATGTTGCTGGCATTTCCCGCCAAAATGCTGACTTCGCGCCCGACAATGACCTTTCCAAGTCGCGTGCCTTCAAATTGATGGGTTTCAACAAACAAAAACCTGCCAAGCCGCCAAAGGTGCTTTTCGTGCCGAAACGAAAACAGTCCGGGTATTCCGGCCAATTTACACAACTTGCCAGCGCAACTGGTCATTTTTCCGGACAATCAGGACCAAACCGGCCTGCAAAGACACCTGAGCCTTCAGGCCGAAAGTTACTTTTTCCAAAATACCGACCCATTGCGCCCGCTAGTGATACTTCAGGTCGAAACTCACAAACACCAAAACATCTACCCATTGCGCCCGCTAGCGATACTTTAATAGGTGTTTATTTCAAGTATTTCATGTCTTACAACTTTTTACGTTAATAGTGAATTTTTTCATATTTGGTTGTGCCATGTTAAATTACTTGCCAGTTTTTCCAGTTTGAGTAATTTTTGTAATACGTGCATTAACTAAAAATATGTTTTTATTGTATTTTCTTGTAATTTTTTCATTTAAATGACTCAATACAATATATTAAGTTGCGTCAATTTAAATCAATATAGTAGTTCCACCAGTTTTGTGACATTTTGTTGCCATTTGCAGCTGGTTCGAGGCGTAACAGCAGAAGGTTGGCGGCGAAGCGGCTCAACACTGAGGTCGTTGGTCTGATGAACGCTACCAGTGGAGCGAAAGGTTAATAAAAATATTCGTGTTTATAAAACATGTTTGTGTTGTATTTATTAACTAATAAAAATTAATAACTGTTAAAATAACTGAAGTAGCATAATACTTCTTCAGCTGTAACTGAGTATAAAAAATATTTTACTCTCTTAGATGAAACTGCGAATTTTTCCAAGTAAGCCATCAGTTTAATATTTTTGATATCGTTTATGTAACTTTTAGTTAAGTACAATATAAGTTAATTTCCGTATGAAATTATGTACAACTTAATGAGTGGCAAAAATTAGAATTTTGAAGTTCAACTTTTGCACTGTTACACAAAATTAACTAAGTTCATTACTATTGAATTGAATTACAAAAGTTAACTTATCAGTTTCGTTTGTGATAGATCTTCCAATTTAATAAATTAATCTCAGTAAACACAAAGCAAGATGGCAGCTTGTACCGTACCTGGAAAAATTTTGTGCTCAAAACGAACAAGGACGGAAAGCATGTTAATATACAATCTCAAGAACAAGGCGGGAGTGAGATTTTGATTTTTTAAATAGATTAACACAACTTAGTACATAAAAAACTACACAATTTGATAAAGAAACATTTTTAAAAAGTTGCCAAAGAATGAATTTGGACCTGCCACTTTTTTAAACATAAAAGAAAAGTAATAAAAACCAAACCACCTTAACTATTATGATGAAAACTTTAACACATGAAATCCTTTCTACACAGCGAGCCCAGAGCAAGCTTTAGTTGACAAAAATGCTAAAGGACTTACCAAAGTGCAAGGCAGCAAAAGAGAGTCACTTCGTACCGACCCTGCGCTCAAGATAACGGGCACTGTGATGAAATCTATTATGGACAACAGTCA